>NC_142948.1:6387318-6454525 GCF_046866305.1 Octopus bimaculoides | reverse complement strand
ATAATATAATAATAATAATAATAATAATAATAATAATAATAATAATAATAATAATAATAATAATAATAATAATAATAATAATAATAATAATAATAATAATAATAATAATAATAATAATAATAATAATAATAATAATAATAATAATAAACTGGCATAATGTGAACAAAATATTTGACACTTTCAGCTCCCCATAGAAACTCCATCGACAAGATTTTCTTAGCGCTACGTGAAGGGTTGTTGTTCTCGGTTTAGCCTAAGATCACTTCTGATCGAACATAGCGGTTTCATTGATAGGTCCTTTGTTAGTTTCTTTGTTGATGTTGTTGAGCACCAGGTCAGCCCTGATTGAGCAATCTTATGATCAAAGGCGTTCAGTCTTTAACATCCTGGTAATTTTTTAGGTTTAGGATTACATTGTCCAACTTATTCCCGCTTTTTGTGGTATGACAGTTGGAATGTGATATGAGGGAAATTTGGCTGCTAATTCTAGATGGGCAAGCAACCATGAAAATACTCTCACGTTAGCTCGAAGAGTTTGTAGTTTTCAATGCACCCTAATTTTCCCTGTGGGTTTTACTTTGAATGGAGGAATGCTATTTATTCATTAACGACGTTGTTGCAGTATAAAAACATCATCTTTTATATATTCGAAGTATTCGAAGTGATATTTTTAATGTCCTTTTATGCTTTCTTTTAGCTCTTGTAATATCCATTTTCACTGACTTTTGAGATAAGGCACAAACAGCAGTATGTATTGTTACGTCATAATAACCTATGGAGTGGGTGGGTGCATGCGTATGTGTTTGAATGCGATTTTTTTCTCCTCCTACCTGGTTTCCTTTTTTTTTACTCTCGTTCTCCTTCCTCCTCTCTTTCTTCTTTAGCCCTCCCTCTCTCGTGCCTACTTCTGTCAATCATCATTCCATTTCACCGAGCACAATTATTCCCTCCGCCCTCCCCTTCCTCTCTGAAGCTACTTCACTTTCTTCTGCTTGCTTTCCTCTTGCTATTACACTTTAAGGGACAGAAAAGACATATAGCTACAAATACCCAACAAGGCTTATGATGTTTATTATGTGTCTGGGGTGGAGTGGGGATGGTACTATGCATAGAATGCGTGGCATAATGCGAGATCATTAACGACAAGGTTGTTAGTTCAAATCTTACCTCTGACAATGAAGTAATTTCTTATCAGACAAAAATCGTTATTTTGTGTCTTTGATCAAGGTACATTACCCTGATTACTTTGGTTCGCCTGATTGATACTGATCTTACTTTATGATGGAAAGGGATTTGGCATAACAAAGATATCCAGGTGTAAAAACAATTGCTTCAGTAAAAGAATCCCTAAAATGTAAAACTGAAACAAAACGCATAAAATGATGACTTTCACTTCAGCATTATACCGACAAGCAAATCCCTATAATCATTACCCACTTCAGCATTATCAACACTATCCTCATCGTTATTGCTTATGCCCGTGTTTTTGTTCTGTTTTGTTTTTTTTCAGTACCAACATGATTTTATGTTCACTACAACAACACCGCCAATCATTTTCATACTCCGTCACCTAATCGTAAACACCGAATGTCCTCAGATCCGACCCCACCACACCTATCAAGATTCTATTGATCTCCCAAGACAGTTCATGTTTCAACATCTTTTTCTTACCCAGTAGGTATCATCTAAGCACATGACCTGTCCATAATATAACTGTCTCCCTCTTGATAAACATCACCACATTATATTTGATGTATATGTGTGTGTGTGTGTGTGTGTGTGCGTATGTGCGTGTGTGTATGTGTGTGTGTGTGCGTGTATGTGTGTGTGTGTGCGTACGCGCGTGTATTATGATAGAAAACGTTGAGCATTAAGAAATGGCATACCGTATTTTGTTATGTCTCTCGACGTTCTGAATCCAAATTCCACCAATGTTAACTCTGCCGTCCATCTTTCCGACGTCACTTGGATTTATCCGTGTACTTGACGGGTACTTATCTTATTGACAACGAGAGAATGAACATCAAACTCGACGCCGTTGGGATTTAAACTCAGAACGCAAAGATATTTCTAAATACAACCGTTTAATTCTTTCAGCTGTTGTTTCTGTCAAATTTATCAAGAACAATAGCAATTATCGGATAAATAATATATTTTATATTACCAGTAATCTTTGTCAGCAGAGTAATCTTTGTATGGTAGTACTTTTTAGATTAACGATAATTTCGGATTCTGGTTGGAATAGCCAAGTTTCTTTGCACTGGAGGATCCCAGTTTAGTGTATATGGGGTTAGTGTATATGGGGTTAGTGTATATGGGGTTAGTGTATATGGGGTTAGTGTATATGGGGTTACGTGACAGCCCAGACACCTTACAGCTATATTATGAGATTTTTGATATATATATATATATATATATATATATATATATATATATATATATGTATATATATATATATATATATATAAATAAAGGCACTTCGGATAATGCCGTTCTGGGTTCTGCGCGCAGGAAAAAGGGTGGTCATGACTGGAACGCCTTGGATTATATAAATCAGTTCAATCAGAGTTGAACTAAAGCTCTGTGTGTGTGGTAGCCTATGTTAGAAACCACTATTACAAAGGTGGATGACAAAAATAGTGTACACACCAAGAATTTGTCTATCAGGCAGTGTATGAGTCCGAGAAATGGACTACATACAATAGACACATTAAAACCCAAGCGAAACGAGAGAAGATGCATTAGGTGAAGAGTTACGTCCAGCCCATCTAATCAAATATTTACATGTTCCGTCTGTGAGCGAAACTAACATCAAGGATTGTGCTGCACACTTGACAAAGGATTCACAAACGGACACCATAAAATTCGATGGATAAGTGTAAGTAAGCAAGTTTGTGCAGTTATGTTCGTATACGATAAGAAAAAAATCTTATCCGGATATTACACGATTTAGATAAGATATCGCAGTTTCGTGATTGTAGAGTGTCTAAAATTTTTTATGATCATAGGTTAATTTTGTTGTCTACCTGCCTTACCAGCAGGTGATATATATCAATGTTGTTTTGGATTTCATGCGCAATCCTCTTAATTCCAATGTCTGTGTAAAAATTGAGAAATGGAGATATGAAATAAAAATATAAAAGATTCGGTTTTTGTTAAGAAAATGTCACCATCGTTGCGTCATAATAGAAACATTTCAAAAAAAAAAAAAAAGAAAGAAAGCATTAGCTTCATATTTCTCAATTTAAACGATATATCATTATTAATAGAAAAAAAAATACGCTTATTAAATGACGTCATAAAGGAATATTACTCTATTAAAAAGACTGGAACGAACATTTCTAAAATACCAGGAAACGAATTTATAAGTGACGAGGAAAACAGAAAAATGTGAGAGATAAATGATATTGAGTAACGAATATACTTTTATTATGAGTAATTAGCATTGCAATTAAAATACAACAGCTAGAGCTAGTAGTCGAGTCGGTGACACCACTCGATATATTGAAAATATTAAATCATTTCGATTTCTCACTTCGTCCCTTAGTTGACAATTTGTAGAGAAGTATTGTAGATAGACGATTGGTATTTATATTAACAATTGATGGAAAGGTCAAATCAACCTTAGTGAAACTTGAACTTAGAGAGGTGAGGGACATAAAAGTCAGGTGTTCTTTAATTTTGATATCAAAAATTGTAAATGATTTCTTTCATTTATAGCATCTCTTTATTTGTGGGATTATTTACCAAGATGCAATTCTTTTGGGGCAGAAGGAGCTGTTTATAACTAACGTGCCAGAAATAGATAATAGGGATCAGAACAAAATAAGCAGAATATCGGAATAAACAAGCCTTGCACCATTTAATTACGTCTCTTTCCCTTCTGAGTTCAAGTCAATTTCATTTTACATCCCTCAACAGTTGGTGAAATTGGTACTGTTAATGTACAACTGAAACCTAGTACAACGTTCTCTCCAAAAGTGTGGTCTGTGTCAATGTAAGAAATTACTGTTGATATATATAAAGTTACTGACAATGATGGTGGTGGCTATAAGGTATTGGTCAATTGACAAACGGACAACATCACTTCAAACTTTGCAGTCTGCTATTTATATCAAAGTGGATTAAAATGGACGACATAAACAGTAAAGCTGCACAAAATGCCAGGCAGTATTTAATTATATGGAGTCCTCCGATCGATTTCTAAAATGTTAATTCACCTAACAACACGCACGTGACGCGCGCGCGCACACATGTCTGCATGTGCATGTATGTATGTATGTATGTATGTATGTATATAAGACGCAGATATACACAGATTGTGATTAAGAATTTGATTCGATCTCACTGCGTTACAACTCAGGTAAGTATCTTCTACTATAAACTCGGGTTACCAATACCGCGTGAATGGAATCTGGTTGACGGAAACAGCGAAAGCTTATCCTGTCTGTAAGTCTATCTAATCTATCTACTTGTCTGTTGATCGATCAATCGTTCTATCTGCTTGTCTGTCGATCGATCAATCGTTCTATATGTCTGTCTGTCTATCTTTCTGAGTTGGCTCTAGTGTAGATTTCGCCAGCTCTTATAACTCTGGACTTTCTAGAATCTCCGAAAAATAATTTATTGGGAAGTTTGTATAACCTCTCATTAATGTTTGCTACCTCAAACTGTTACTTTCCAGCCGATGCTGATTGGTCGGTAAACATTTATATGGGCGTCCGTTCGCTCAAGGAGGCAGTCATACTTTTTATGGTGATATAGTTGGGCTGCGGCTCCTAGCTGGAAATCCTAGCGAAGTGGTTCGAATTAAAGCAAAGTCCTGCTACAATATTTATAGCAGTAAATGTGATGTGATCCGTTATATTTAAATGTATCGAGTAAATAGGTAAGCTGCACAAAAATATATCCTTGTATATATTGTTAACTTAAAGTAGTACACGTAGTACCAATGTTAATACGCTCCACCTCTCTTCAAATTCTTCTGAAGCGACTTTATCTTCGTTGATGACACTGGCTGAGTGCACAAAAAGGTTATGTTGAAATGTATTTTTAATCACCATAGTTACATTTTTTGTAACTTTTCATAGTTACGTTTCTAGATATATATATGCGACAATTTTAATTTTACATACATCATAACCAGTGGTAAGATAGATCTTTTACCTGACTATAATTTAAGGATGAACCAAGAAACATTCATGTTCCGTTATTCTTATACTTGGGGTGCATCCTTCAAGATAATAATCGATTATATTGACTCCATTAATTATATTGACTCCATAGTTATCTTATCAGTAAAAAGAAAAAGACATTTGAAAGTAATGGAACGTAACGAAATAATAGTTTCAAATGTTGGTACAAGGCCAGCAATTTTGAGAGAGGGGCAAGTCGATTGCATCGACCCCAGTACTCAACTGGTACTTATTTGCGAAAGGATGAAAGGTAAAGTCGACCTCGGCGAAATTTGAACTCAGGAGGTGAAGACATGAAATGCCGATAATCATTTCGCCCGGCGTGCTTACGATTCTGCCAGATCGTCGCCTTACTGTAACAAAATAACACAAGGTATTCTTGTTTGATGCTCCGGCGATTCTGATTTTCCCATAAATAAACAAATATATAAATATTAAAAACATATATTTCGAAACTAAACATGTTTAAAGGTTCGGCAGTTTTAAAGGTGTTCCAGTTTTTTTTATATATCAAGTGTATGAGTGTGCATGTGTTTGAATGCAAGTCACACACACACACACACACACACACACACACACACACACACACTGGTATCGAGTCATTCGACTTTAACCGCTCCTTAGCATAGGTGCTTTAAACAATGCAAGAGAAAAACAAGCTATTGATTGCTCAACATATTTGACGACCAACATAGCCATTCGCCCACGCATACATTGAACTATTATTCACTACCGATGAGTTACCACCACTATCACTAACACACCCACTACCGCCATCGCTGCCGCCTTAACTACCACAACCATCATCACCACTACAGTTCTATTTGTCAACCGGAACAATCTAGTCATCAGAGTACATACATATTATAATTACTTGTCTGAGTCAGTCATAATGTGCGTACAACATTATGCTTCTAAGTCATTCGGAACTCCCTATGTTGGGCGTTTCTATCACTGAGATTTAATTGTATTGTTTATAAGCATTCTTTGTCTGGCTGCTTGCTGCGCTTTCAAAATATTCCTCTATTCACTCAACCCTGTTCGTGGCCTCCATTTTTGATTCAAGGCTATGATCAATAAACTACCTCTTGATTTAATATCCCGTTTCGTAGTAATGGAAAGAATGTGACGATTATAACTCAGTTGGCTATAAAGCATATCATATTTCAAAAGTATATACGTACAGTGTAAATATGTACACACACACACACACACACACACACACACACACACACACACACACACACACACACACACACACACACACACATGCACGTTCAGCTTGAAAAACTTTGGCAACAAAGGTTTACGTTCTGGAGAAGGGAGAAGTGGGTTATGTAATTGGTACAAAGTCTTAGAATTGAAATTCAACTGTATCTATGACGAGGGGTGGAGAGACACGAAACTAGCTTGCTCAGAGGGGAAAAGAGGCCGTTGTAATAGCGACAGAATAAATGGAGTGGGTAGACAACATCTGTGGGGGTAGAGATTTTTATGCATTGGTGAGTGAATTTTGCTAATCAGCCAGTGTTACTTTGGAAGCAGTCAATGATGGATATATATATATATATATATATATATATATATATATATATATATATATATATATATATATATATATATATATATATATATATATATATATATATATATATATATATATATATATATATGTTAAAAGAATAACAACAGCTGGATTGTTGTTCATTCACTACAGCTGTTTCAGACGTGTTTTTTTTTATATTGAATAGAATTACATCATGCAGAAAAAAACCGGTTTTCATCAGGTGAATATATGTACAAATTAAACATTTCAAAACATTTTAAAATCCGAAGTTCACCAGAGAGTCATGAAATGGCACCTACTTGGATTTTAAAATGTTTTGAAAAATTTAATTCGTACACATATTCACCCGATGAAAACGGTTTTTGAAATAATTTTATTCATCAATTAAAAAAAACGCGTCCGAAATAGCTTTAGTGAGTGAACCACAATCCATCCATTGTTATTTGCTTATTATTCACCTTACTCGAAACCTGCAATTAGCGTGGATCTGGGGTCTATTGAGTGCAATGTATCTACCTAGGTACAGCCTTGAGACTCGTGGTATATTCATTCAGCCGTTTGTGATTGTACATGCAACTGGAATATGAACCCGTGTTTACTTCGGTATGTACGTATATTCCTCAGATTTTGCTTATATATATATATATATATATATATATATATATATATATATATATATATATATATATATATATATGAAAAATACGTATGGATACAATAAAATCATTTTTCTCCATTTCCTGTTTTTATTCTCCGACAATGTTTCCATTCTTGCAAAATAATTGATTGCGTCATCAATTGAAATTACCTGCTGGAGTTTCGTGATGCCTCTCAACAATTCTTCTTATTCTACATTCTTTCGATTGACTAAGATGTCAGGAACGGGCACCACCAATTCACTTTATTAGGGACTGTTTAGCTTCAGACAAGTGTATGACCATCTTGCAATTGAATCCAGTCTGCGTGATGCGGAGAAGACTATTGAACTGTAATGGTTACGGGCGTACATGTGTGCATGTGCTTATTTATGGGCGATGAGTTCAATACGGTGTGTTAAATCATTACCTCTGGGCCTGCAAAACCCAAGGGTACGTTTCCTTCCTCCAGACAACTCCACCAAATTCCCCAAGCACATAATTTTCCAAATCCACAAGGACTTTCTTTTTACTCCTGCAAAACATTAATTGGTTACTATTATTCGTGCATGTCTATTAAATAAAGGAATCGATTTAAGAGACAAAATAAAAAGTCTCATCAGTTATCAAAGCTTCTATGTAGCCATCGGAACTTCTAGAAATAGCAACCAAATTTCAATGTTTTTATATATCTTGGATCATTGTGTGTAGATAACTCTTCCGTCAAACGAGTCCGTATCCTACAGCTCAACTGATACTTATTTTATCGACCCCGAAAGGATGCAAGACAAAGTCGCCCTCGGCAGAATTTGGTATAGTATAAATATTATATATTTTTTTATATAATTTTATTTTCATTTCTGTTGGATCCCGCTTATCTGTCAACGATAACTTTTTTTCAGTTTGAATAATTGTTGTATACAGTGTTCAGGTGCATTACAACTAAAGAAGAAAAAAAAAGCGCGGAAACAGGGGCGGGGGCATCATGTATACTGTCGACGAAATTCAAGAAGCATGGAAGTTTTGAAGGATATAGTGTCGCGCCAGCTAACAACTGCTGCAAGTGGTTTATTCCGTGCTTCAACGATTCTGAGCGTGAAAAAATGTTTCCAAAAGTCATGGGTGCTGTGTTGGTTTCTGATTTTGTAAGCATGTCCACGAGTGTTTGACATATGGAATTCAAGAAGGTGCTCAAGTTTGTTGTTGGAAAGATGGTGGATAATCTTGTGGGTGTCTGCCAAGTCAGTTGCCAGACGTCGGAGCTTTAATGTGTCCATGTCCAGGGAGGCAAGACGTTCAGACGGCGGGTATTCGTTTCGTTGCACGTTTCTGAACAGTTTCCAGGAGATTGATATGATGAGCAAGATAGGGGTTCCGGACTGGTGATGCAAACTAAGTGTGAATGTACCATAGGCATATACAGCTTTAAATAGATAACGGAGAGCAGCTAACCAAGGTCTCACTGAGTGATTTTAATACACCCTCAGCACCCTCAGTCTTCTTGACAATCCTAGAGATGTGGTTTGTCCAACGCAGATCATTGTTTACAATGATACCCAGGTCACGTTCGCTAACAGACCTTTTAAAACTGGTGTTGTTGAGGGAGTATGTAAAGCTGGGTTTTTCATCCTAAAGCGCATGGTGACGCATTTGTCTACAGCTAGCTTGAGTTGCCAGTCAGTAATCCATTCCTGCAGTGTGTCCAGGTCTGTAAGTATATTACATCGTCCCCAGTGCGGAATTTGAATACCCGGCATGCTAACGATTCCGCCAGAACTCCGTCTTACATTTTGGATGCATAATATTAAGAACCAGAACAAATACCGCAAAGCAGTTTGTCGACATCGACTCTTTGACAATTCTGCCAATGATAATATCAATATATATATATATATATAAAATAATAATAATAATAATAATAATAATAATAATAATAATAATAATAATAATAATAATAATAGCACAGTTACTATTTACTTTATCAGTATTTATACCCATCTGAAGGGCAGTGGAGTACCAAAATCGGTAGTGTGGGGCTATTTAGATTACGTCACTTCATGATCTGACATTAAATTAACAATAACGTTGCCTCTCTTTGTCTATTGTTATTGTGATGGGACAGATGGACTGACACAGAAAAAGTGAGAGGACAAAGAAAAGGGAGTGTGTGTGTGTAAGAGAAAGTAGGTAGCTATAGAAAATAGGCGATGGATTTAGCACAGTCGTTACAGCCTCGGACGAAATGCCTTGTAATATTTATTCTGACTCTGTTTTCCTGAGTTCAAACCCTACAAAAGTCAGTTTCGCTTGCACCCTTCAAGGGTCAACATTATAAAGTACCAGTGTAAGACTGTAGACTGGTTGACTCACTAGAGAATCGGACGTGATGCGCTGTTGTTGTTGTTTTTATATGTTTTGAGTTAAATCCCGCCCTGGATTTTTTGAGAGATAAACTTATCAGTCGCTCGCTTCAACGCCAAGCACCTGGTCTTTCGCTGTTGCAAGCATCTAGACCAGGTTTCCTGCTTGAAGATACTTTCTTCTGCCGACCAATCTCGGTGGCTTAGAAAAAGGTTAAAAGAAATACTAAAAAAAAAAAAGAAAAGAAAAAACAATAACCAGATATTGATCTTGATTTAATCGTTACCCCTCCCCAAATTATATTGTCTAGTGACCAGTGGTATTAAGACTTTTCAGTGCGCTTAGTCTATCCACAACGAAGAGCATCTGCTCGATCTGCTAGAAATAGAAGCCAAATTTTCTCGAATCACACCATATCATCTTCAGGATATATTTGCATAATGTGTTTCTGGATATCCTATTCATAAGAAGTGGGATGGTCACGACTGGAATGCTTTTGATCATAAGTTTGCTTATGACTAAACAACAACAACAACAACAACAAAATGCGTGTTTCTACGTGGGTTGCTCGATCTACCAGAATAAATAGCCAGATTTCTTTAAATCATATTCTATCTTCTTAAAAACCAGAGGCGAGACACTGGACAAGGTAGTCCAAGATATGCAGGTAGACAGAAGTGTCACAACTGGACTGACTTTCGTTGTCTTCTGAACAACAGGAGGCTCCGACCAACGAGAGATCTATGTGCAAGAAACAGGAACTAAACCTCCTTCAAAGCACATCCTACCATCTTAAAAGATAAGGGCACATCAGACAATGTAGTCCTAGATATACTATGTCCGAAGAAAAAAGACGGGATGATCTTGGCTGAAGCAACTTTGTTCATATACTTACTTGATCAGGGCTGACTTGAGACTAAATGACATTGCTTCTCTTTGTCTATTGTTATTGTGGTGTGACAGATGGACAAGATACAAAAAGTGAGAGGACAAAGAAAAAGTATTAGTGTGCGTGCGCGCGCGCGTGCGTGCGTGTAAAGGAGTGAGGTTGGGAGCGAAGTAGGTGAGTAGGTATGTAGGTAGATAGCTAGAAACGTAGGTCGAGAGAGTGAGTGATAGAGTTAAAGGGACAAAAAAGATCAATAGAATATCACTGACAGATAAAGAAAGAGAAAGAGGGAGAATGACAGAGACAGAGAGGTGGAGGGTGTGTGTTTAGCTTTACTGATTCTGTTACCCCCCTCTCACCTCAGCTTTAAATGTTCACTGGCCGAGTTAGCGAAGAAGCCTCTACTTGGTCACTTTAACCAAACCTCCTTAAAGTTTTACCCCACTGTGTTAGAAATGAACGCATTACATAATTTGGTATTTGGTTTCCCGCATTTAAGAAGAAGACGAGATAATCACGGCTGGTATACGTTTGATCAGAGATAAGCACAACATACCAAACCACTACAGAAAGGAGTAACGAAAAGTATAGAGAAAATCGAAACACTGCAACCAATTGCATGATATAAATCATAAAATAAACACTAAAAAGCTATATATATTAATAATAATAATAATAATAATAATAATAATAATGATGATGATGATGATGATGATGATGATGATGATTTCTTTTTTTGGCCGCAAGTGCTGAAGACATTGCGAACAACATCAAAGGTCAAAATACAACACAGAAAAAAGATGAGGTTAAGATCGTTGAGAAGGGAAACAATAAGGTTATAACAAAAGATGTAAAATTAGGATTCAAAAAGTCTTCATTCAACAACAACACTGGTAACACCTTTTCCCTAACAGTTCCAGAGAATATACTCAGGTCGCAGCCCACATAGACGTCCTCATGATAAGGACTCAAAAGTCAGTTTAAGGACAAGAAGAAAAGAAAGAAGACAGGAACACAAGACGAAAGTTGCTTACCTTCCATTTTGTCAATGATTTGGGCACATTGCTTGCATCCCAAAAGCAATACAGAAATACCCAAACGCAAAAGCCCCCGAACCTGATTAAATCACAGACAAACAGTTAAAGCACTCACTAACATCTACAGCAATTAATACCAACACTTTTAATTTTCAAAATCTAAATGCCGAGCAAATTCATAATTCCAAGCCCAACAAGAGCTCAAGCGAAGTAGCTTTATGTTGATCTACCACCTTCCTATGTATACAACCTAAAACTTTTTCTAGAAACACTGATCATTGAATCACTGAAGCAACGTACACATTCCCCTCACTAAATCACTACATTTAACCACCATATTGATAACGGGCCCAGCACAGAGGATATATGACGGCTTTAACTCCAAAAACATCTCTCACAAGTTACGTAAGGGTACGTTGAGAGATTTTAAACTGTTAGGTAACTATCAACACCAGTAACGCTTTCGACTCCATTTTTGCTATCCACTTAACAAAATAATCAACAAAAATACAAAACATTGGTTAGTAAACAACATGTCAAATCAACAAGTGTATTTTTGTACAAAATTAACACTCCCAGAATTTGCAATATCCGAAAGGAGCATCACAAGGATCCGTCTTATCTATTCCGTTGATAGCCTCATCACCAGATTGCATTACATTCACATCCCCACACTATTCTCAAGACTTAACCACTCTACTATCTCAACTTTACAATACAATACACATAAAGTAGGTTCCTACCAAATCTATTGTCTCTCTTCTTACCAAGAACACCAGAGAACATCAAACCTAACTCAACACCAAATATACCACGCAAACACTGATAACAAAATACTAAGTGGTATATGTAACTCTTGTATAACACTCACACGCTCATAGAAAAGAAGGCTGTCATATTCGGCCATCAGAAAGAAACACAACGGCCTAGAATATGGTCGAGTCAGGTACTACATGCCTTTGGGAACAACAAAACTGCACCTCACTCAAATTCAGTGAGTGAGGAAAATATGTAAGCACTCAGAAAAGGTTTTAAAATAAACCTGTCAAAGGACAAAAGGGCTTCCACCTGCAACTCCAGCAATCGCACAGCCACCAAGCGCTTATGCTAGAAACAGCAGTTACACACACCGAAATAAAACAAAAAAGAGGAAACATTAGATGATGTAGTCCCAGATATCCATAAAAATACGAGATGTTCACGGCTGGAATACTTTTGACCATTGATCAGTTCAATGAGGGCTAACAGCAACCATCACCACATGTCAGTCCATTACCGCACCACCACCACCAGCCGTAGAACACAATCGTCCTACATGTAAAACTACCAGCACCTACTGCCTCCCCGCCATCACGACACTGGTCCCTAATCTGCCACTACAACCACCAACACAATATGTAACTCCCGTCTCCTCATCAACTACGATTTAACCACCCCGGCCAACACTTGCAAAATTACCTTCGCCACTCCACCGCCTCTATATTACCATCGCCCTCTCTGCATCCCCACCATCGCCTGCAACTTTACATGTAACTTCACCACCCTGCCACGTGCGACACTATCCCCCTTCATCATTACAATTCCGACCCTTCACATACGTGTTGCTCCCTCACCAGAACTATCACCTGCAACTCCGCTACTTTGACTCCTTCCCATCATCACTATTTAGTCACTTCCCTAATTTCTATTATCCACGAAGTGCAACAAGTTATAAATAGAACTGTTCTTGTTGTTGTTGTCATTGTGTCTCTTGCCACAGACGCTGCTGTCATTTTGTCTGTTACTACTATGGCTGATTTTGTTGTCATTGTGTCCATTGCAGCCGTCATCGTCTCTATTGTTGCTGTCACTATACTTTTTGCTGCTGTTGTTACCGTTATTGTGAATGTGTCTTTTGCTACTACCGCTGTTATTATGGTTGTTATTGTATTGTTGTTAATGCCACTGTTGTGGTCGTTGTTGTCTATTACTGTTGTTATTGTAATTATGATTGTTAATATTCCTGCCGTCGCTGCTGTATTACCGCTGTTGCTGTTGTTGTGTCTATTACTGCTGTTGCTGTTGTGTCTATGGTTGTTGTTGATAATTTTCTTGTTACTACTTTCTGGTTGTAATTATTTTTCATATTATATGTGTTGTTGCTAGTGTTGCTGTCATTATCGCCCTGGTCAACGCTCATCTAATAGATCTAAAGGCATTACAATTAAGACCATCTAATCTTTTAGTGGGTATCTACTACCCCATTATCAAATGCTTTTTAGCGACCTTTATACAACTTATTGAAGTTTTGGCCGCACATCAGTTTTCACCGGTTTATTGGAGCAATAAAACAGCTGTACTTCTCAGCCACATGCTAACTATATAAACGGAAATCGAAGCAGTTCTCCCCATTCTCTCTCTCTCTTTCTCTCTCTCTCACACACACACATGGACACACATACATACATACACACTTCTATATAACTCATCCATTGTGAGAAATCAGCACAATCTTTCGTCATCTCCTCTTGCTTCAGTTAGTCTTAATACAAAGCCTCTTTCAGTTGAACGGGATATCGATTTGCCGTATCTCTATTCCGCCAGGTTAACGACCACATACGTTTATTCCTTTTCTTTTATCTTCACAATATTTTACTACTCACTTTACACGCTTACCCCGAGGGAACCTCCCAAAAACATTCAAAACATCTTTACTCCTCCTACAGTACGTACTAAATCAAACCCTATTTTTTAATGAATGTCACAATGAAATCGTTACTGTTCTCTGCATGAAATACCTATGCACTACGAACGTTTGGAAATTGTTTACAATTGTAATTTAACCCCATTACTTGTTCTTTAACCCTGTACTACTTAAGCCAAAGTGATATAATTCTACTTTGTGTGTGCACACAATATCTCTGAAGCTCATAAACCGAATGTGGTGTGCTCTAAAATCGAATAAAAAACAGAACACAAGTTTTACTCTCCCGTTCAGCCGTATCTGACAACTGTTGAACTACCTTTCTATTCAAGCGAGTGAATCTTTTTTTTTCAGTGCGCAATAATGCCATCGTGAGGATCGCCTAGAAACGGCAGGTAGTCTCTCCTGATGAACCCATAAGCCTCCTAGTGTCCAGTAGGCGAAGCTTTCAAATGGTAACGCTTGAATCTGCAAGTTGTTTGCACACACACACACACACACACAGAGTCGCGTCACTCTCTTTCTGTCTCTCTCCTTATATGTGTGTGTGTGTGTGTGCATATGTGTATAACTGCACACACACACACACACACACACACACACATTTGATTGTACTCTTTTAATCCTTTCTCTGGGTAGACGTCGTTGCTTATTGTCGCTGCAGCTTTTGTTATGTTGTACTTAACGACCTCAATTTCTGCACTATAGTTTTAAATTCAGGTAGTTTACCTCAGTAACCGTTTCTATATTGTTATCTAAACACAGACACGTGCAAACGCGCAAGCGCACTGACACAACCGCGCACACGCACACATATACACATACGCACACGTGCGCGCGCGTGTAATAGCCCTACTTTCTCGACTGCGTCATTGTGAGTACTTGAAGGGCTACAATCGTCGAGTCTCCTCTTCGGTTGAAATAAAAACTTGGGGTAGGAAAACAATAATTGCCAGGAAAAACCCTTTCGTATTCTAAATTTCAGGAGGTCGGTAGCACTTCTAGGAAATGCCCATATTCTGTTTGAAAATACTATCTATATTTGATTCGAAGCACACAACAAACATAATTTGAAACAAACATTTTGAAACGTATTTCTTGTAATATCATTCTGCTGTTAAAGAGGAAAACCAACATTGGTCTTGAATAAATCTAGAAAGAAATAATTAAGGGGAATCAGAGAGCCTCTTCGAGCCAATGGAGGAACTTTAACACTCTCACACGTTCTGTTAAAAATAGCTAAATCTGACCAAAATCACATCACACAATAGGAACATGAATAAATAAATGAATAAATAAGCAACAGTTGTTTCAAGTTCTGGCACCAGACCGCAGTTTTAGTGGTAAGGGGACAACTGTTTACTTTGTCTCCAGTACTGGATAGATACTTTGTTTCATCGGGCCCGAAAGGATGAAAGCAAAATCGACCTAGGCATTATTTGAACTCAAAATGTAAGGTGCTAGAAGAATCGCCCCTAAACATTTTGTCCGATACTCTGACGGTTCTGCCAGCTAACCGACTACTACTACTAATACTACTGCTGCTGCTGCTGCAACAACTACTACTACTACTACTACTACTACTAATAATAATAATAATAATCCTTTCTACTAAAGGCACGAAGTCAGAAATTTTGGGAGAGGGGACTAGTCGATTACATCGACCCCAGTGTTTCACTGATACTTAATTTATCGACCTCGAAAAGATGAAAGGCAAAGTCGACCTCGGCAGAATTTGAACTCAGAACATAAAGACGGACAAAATGCTGAAGCATTTTGCCCAGCATACTAACGATTCTGCCAGCTCACCGTTTCAAATTTTGACACAAGGCCAGTAATTTCGGGAGTTGAAGGGTAAGTAGATTACATCGATCCCAGTGCTTGACAATTACTCATTTTATCGATCCCGAAAGGGTGAAAAGCAAAATCGACTCTGCAGAATTTGAACCCAGAACATAAACCAAAGTCAATAAATGGAACCTAAGAAAGTTTATTCAGATTACAGCCCTTTATATAATAGTTCAAATCGCATCGAAATCACTATTGCCTTTCAGCCTCCACTGTGCGATAAAATGAAGTACCAGTCAAGAACGTTAGATAAAATACATTCCTAAAATAAGATCTGAATGAAGTTATAAGAGATGACCAAGATATACGTTAAATAAAAACATTGATAGCCAAGTCGTCTTTTGGAGAGGTTACAGCATCACCCAAAATACCAGTCGTATTTAGTCACTGCTCTTTATGTACTGAGTTCAAATGCCACCGCAATCAACTTTGTTTTTAATCTTTCTAGAGTCGATGAAATGACAGTGAAATTAGTAACGTAGGCCCAATTATTTTTATCATCAATCATGTTTAGAATGGAATAAAAGAGAAGTAAGGGAAACAACTCTGCACTCAAACACACTTGAAATTGTAAGTAAAAGCCCAGCGAAATCTAATGATAGCAAAGGTAAGTCAGCTTAAACTTCGATGTCACTGTCATCCTTTTCCTTATAAAAGTTTAATAAACATGTTTTCTTCTAAAAATGTTGAGTAATACGTACATTTAGTGTCAGACTGTTTTATGTATAACTTGACGCAAAAACAAACAATAATGTGTGTGTGCGTGCGTGTATCTTTTACAGGTTTCAATCTGCGGCCATGCAGTCTTGAAGGATTTAGTCGAACAAATCAACCCCAAGCTATACCAGTCACCGGACTGTATGCCATACCAAAGACTCCGGCGTCTCTGTCCAAATCAAGAACTCAATGCTGTAACAGTTTAGGGTGCAAAGGACTACAAATTTTCGATACAGTACTAAAAGGTCTCTTTGCAGACGACGGTCTGGCATTCTTACGATACAGTCAGTCATCGAAACTGATATCGGGTAATCGTTGTTTTAATGCAGGAAATGTTGGCTCGTTCGGGCACGCTGACATTTTCTGTGTTCTGCCACTGGATACTCATGGTTTTGCTCAAACCTCATTTGTGGTATATTTCCAGATTATCAATATGTCACCGACTTGTCCACAGCAACAATTTTATTATACAATAACATTTATTTGTTTGTATCAGATGTTCCAATGTAGTTTAACAACAATAATAACAATGATAATAATAATAACCCTTCCTTTTTTGGCACAAGGCCAGCAATCTTGAAGCATGAGAATTCGATTACAGCGACTCCAATGCTCAACTGGTACTTATTTTATCGACCCCGAAAAGATGAAAGGCAAAGTCGACCTCGCGGAATTTGAACTCAGAACGTAAAGGTGGAGGAAATGCCGCTAAGCATTTTGCTCAGCGCGGTAATGATTCTGCCAGCTAGCCACCTTGATGATGATAATAATGATGATGACGAGAATGATGATGATGATATGTCAGGTTTCTGCACCTCGTCTCTTTTCCAATCCACAGTTCCAGTCCCATGGTGTTTGAAGCAGGAAGTACATCGTACAATCATTAGCTAGAAATGTAGGTGAGTCGGAAACACAAGATTGCGTGGGATTTTCCTATTCAAACAGTTAAGATGATGGAACATAAACCAAATATAGTAATAGACAAGGAAAATCGAATTTGGTTGATCCATCATATCCGTTTGATATTAGGATTGTGAAGAAAGAAGTTGAAAAACTACAACCCCATAAAATTTGAGATTACGAGGATGAGTAACAAGCTACCCGTGTAAATAATTCTACTATGTATAAGACTAATCCTAGGTCAAGACGGTAATAATAATAATAATAATAATAATAATAATAATAATAATAATAATAATAAAGTGCTACATTGGAAACTGCAAAGAAAGTGGCAAGACGTAGTATGAGCACAAACCACAGAGAGTGGCGGAGTCAAAACCCCTCAAAATCCTGTGGGATTTCTCAATCCAAACAAATCATGTGCTGGAGCATAATAAACCATACTTAGTGGTGGTGGACAAGGTGCACCACGTGTGCTGTATAGTTGAAGTTGCATGTCCCTCTGACCCACGAATAGTCAAGAAGGAAAGCGAAAAAATAGATATATACAATTTCCTTGAGTACGAAATAGCCCGGCTATGGAAAATGCAGAAAGTGCAGTGCCAATTAGTGTTAGGTCCTTGTATGTATGTATGTATGTATGTATGTATGTATGTATGTATACATTATCAGGTCAGACACTTCTCCCTCTACATCAGTGGTTCCCAAGCATTTTCGCGATGCGGCCCTCTTGGCACGCAGGCCACGTTCCTAGCGCGCACCTCCCAATCATCACCACAAATATAGACCACTTTCTGAAGCAAATTCAAAACAACCGTATTTCACAAATAAAACTTAACCTAATTAACCCATTATTTTGTTGTTTATACATCCATCGTCTCCTCTTGGTTTCCCCCTAATCGCTCCAATTTTCTTCAATGCACCCGGCTCCACAACTGGATCTTTCCACCGCCCGCTTTGGGATCCACTGCCCCGCACTCTTTCGATGTTTAGCACAGTCTTCCACGTAACATTTACATCTTGTCACTGATAACTATATCTAAGGGAGATAATTGACAACAATACGAATAGATTGCTTGACTTATTTCCCTTTATAACACGTAATCGTTTGGAGGCACGAACATTGGTGTGTCTGGATTACATTGTTATTCTTGTAAATTATCCTTTAAAAACAACCAAACAGAGCAACACCATTACTTTTGGATTGATAACAAAAAATAAGAATATATTACAAAGATGTCTGTTGAAGAATTACAGCGAAAAATCCATCAGCTTGAAGAAAAGTTGGCTGTTTACGAACAGCAAGATGTCACATCTGGTCTCAAACGAACGAAAATCGACGTAATGAGCTCCGAAGTCGTTGATTCCAACCCTTACAGGTTAGCATTTATATTTATTCTTCGTAATTTATTCATTCAAGAAACGTCTTCTATAGAAACATCTCACCTATTTGTATTAGCAATTGCCTTTCCATAACATAAGCTCTATATGTTGATCAATCAAAACAATTGAGAACCAGACTGAATTCATTCCTGTATCTAATTTGAAACTGTTCCGAGTTCTGATATCGACTTAACATTTAATTTCATCCCTTTATGGCATGAATATCTATACCCTTCCCGTACAAAAATTGCCATTGTACTGAGTTGAAACGACTCTAATGTCTACCATATGTCAAATTTGCTTTAGTTAGTATGAAGCCGTATACCAATTATTGTTGCATACAAATTTGTAACTAATGCTAAACAAACAGTGTTGGTATTCGATATACACCACTGCTTATTATAAATCTAATTTATTTATTTTCTTTCTAAATTTTCCTTTTTATTTATGCAGTAATGCATAATGAATGTATGTGGGTGATGAGGGATAAGCCATTTCAAAGGCGTGGGAGAACTATATTAAGTATCGTACTTAATACGTTGACAAGTTTAGAGATTTGGTAATTACCAACCAGTTTTCCAGAATCAAAGTATACCTTAGTTTAATTGTAAAATACGTCGTAAACCTGACAATGGACACACATTTAACGCTGAGTCTGACTCGGCTAAAACACGTGTAGTTTCTATGACAATGAGAGTATAAATTTAAATTAAAAAAAAAAAACAACTTTAAATGAACTGAAATTTGGTATAGCTCTTATTTTACGTATTCATTGCTTAATATTATTATTGCTAAAAGTTAACATCCGTCTTAACTAGAGACTGAACTCCTGTAGTTTAGAAGATATTCAGATGGTGATGATGATCGTTAGGTCTGATATGTTCACAGGAGCGGACACTTTGATCTAGTCCACGATTCATAAATAAGGATGTGTCTGTTTCAAGAGAAATGAAGGGATGTTTAGACATTATTCATTGTTGATTTTACAAGCGTGGATTAGCACCTCACAGTTCTGATTGAGAAGATCTACAATCACATGCATTCCCACCTTGACCAACCATCCTGCTTGTGTCTTCTTTTTTCTTTTCTAGAACAACTTTATTCAATATTTCCGTCTTTTTTTTAAGATAGTGAGATGTGATTTAAGGGAGATTTGGCTGATGCTATTTCTATCAAGCGGACCAACTATATAGGGTCTCCCTTATTGGCTTATAGGTTGTAAGTTTGAATCCACTGCAAGTATTTTGTTATATTTTTGGATAGATCACTTTATTCTACATTGATTCAGGATAACAACCTGTTAGAAATAAGTTCTAAACCATGTAGAAATTTTACTTGCAATAAACCAATATCATATCCAGAAGAAAAGTATCTCACATGTATGTACACCATGGAACCATGGCTTAGCTTCAGTTCTTAAAAGTCTCTATAAAAGGGTATACTTCTAATCTTGTTCTGAAACAATTTGGGTATTATAATCCCCAAAAGAGAACAAGCAATTCTGACAACTAAAGAAAAGCTAAAAGCATATAATTGTAAAGAATTATTGTTGTTTCTTTTCCATAACATTCTGCTATTCTAGATCTCTTCTTATTAAAATAATTTTATTTCCCCTCAACAGTCGATTAATGGCATTGAAACGTATGGGAATTGTTGACAATTATGAGGTGAGTGTAATTTTTAGTTTCATATAAAAGTAAAGTTTGTTGAAGGCAAAAAAGAATTATAATAATAAATATCAAGCATCTGTATAGAGGTTTTGTTCATTGTAATTAATGTAATGTTTGCTAAAGCCCAAGCTGCTCTGTCTATAATTATTATAAATTATTCATATTTTAAGCAATGACTTTCAATATTTCTTTTCTTCACTACGACCAGCTGCAGCAAGTCCTCTTTTGATTATCTGTTATAAAACAATGACCAACATAAGTTTCCCTCTCACATTGTTGTGCTTTGGCTATTAACATCATGGCCCTATGCTCATGATATCAATATAGTCATTATATTGTGCCCTTAGGGAAAGTATAGAACCTTACTTGTTTCAGTCTGCCTAGTCAATAGGAAGGTTCTATCACTACTTTATGGTTGAGTAATTGGCAGAAAGAACTGAAACGAGATAGTTTTTATTTTCTTAAAGCATATGTAAAATATGAGTTTGTAAATAGTTGTAAAATAGTTTAATTCTTTAATTCTTTACACAGGTCAAATTCATTTGGTATCCATGCATCATATATGATACATGTTCCCACATTTTTTCAACCACCAGAGTGCCTTGTGAGAAGAAAGCTTTATAATACTCAGAATATTTGAAAGAAGGGTTAACTAAAAGTCAGAAAACAAACATGGACATTTGGGACAAACTTATGAAAATGCTTTGGACAAGCAATGGGTTAAAGTATCTTCTGTGACACAGACAAATATTTATGGGTGCAGGTATAGCTGTGTGGTTAAAAGGTTCAATCTCATTGTATATATATATTTTTTTTTTCCAGGATATTCGTAATTTTTCCATTGCTGTTGTTGGTGTTGGAGGTGTTGGCAGTGTGACAGCTGAAATGTTGACAAGATGTGGAATTGGAAAGGTATTTATTCCTCTGTAGCAACTTCATTGTTCCACTACCATGTCACTCTCGGTCTTGCTAGAACTTTGCACCAGTTACAAATTTGGTCTGTTGCCCTCAATAGGCTGTCCCTTACGCTATGCATTCTTTCTTATGCATCTCTATTTCCTCCTCCTCCTCATTCTCATCAAATGCTTCAATTGGGACTTCTCTAAATCTTTGACTGCTTGATAGATCTTTAAACTTCTAGTCTTTCTTTTCCAGTCTGGCTTGCATCTCATCTTGCTTTAAGTCTGAATCATCAGTTTACATTTGCTTTCCATCCTGGCATGTATAACTCCACGAGATTCAATGAATTGGAATGGAATTTTAGTATGGTTTCTATGGCTGGTTGCTTTTCTTAATACCAACCATTTTGCAGAGTGTACTGGGTGCATTTTCTTCATGGCACTAGTAGTGTATATATGTTTGTGTGTTATAGTGATATGTGTATACACTCATTTCTGTTTGACCATCAATCTCAACCAAGAGATGACCTGGACTGATCAACATGAGATCTAATATTTTGTGCATTCTCTGTTTCAGTTAATTTTGTTTGACTATGATAAAGTAGAGCTGGCCAATATGAACAGGCTGTTTTACCAACCTCATCAAGCTGGAATGAGTAAAGTTGAAGCAGCTGAGAGAACATTGAAGTACGTTATCTTACCTTTTTTTTCTTTTCTTACATTCAATTTTCTTGCAAATATTATTTTGCATAACTGTTGTCCTCGTTTTTGTTGTTATACGGCCACAGTGTCTTTTTATCGTCTGCTTTTTCCCTTATGTTGGAGTAAAGTGAACAAGTCTATAATTAAACAAATCAGTTCAAACCATGACTACCCCATCTTATTTCAGGATGAATGGATCACTAAGTGCTAATTTCCTATTTATATTTTAAGACGGTAGGGTGTGGTTTAAAGAGGATTTGGCTGGGTTTTTTTTCTAGTTTGTGTGGGTATACAGAGACTGCCTTGAAGGATCACAGTCAAGGGCAGTAACTACGTTGCATTTGTACTGCTGTTGATACAGCAATGAAAAAGTAAAGAAGATATCAGGAAGTGTTTGTGAGCTGAACAGACTTGATTATCGTCACATTAAATGTTCTCTCTGTAGTTTTCAATTGTACACAAATTCCCAGGCACAAGACCAGCAGATTTCATTGCTGGGTGAGATTTGGAAGATGAAATATTGAGAAGGAGAAAGTTGGAGTTATTACAATAATTGACTTGATCTGAGTGATCTATTAGAATATTTATGACTGGTCTTTTCTGTATAAGTACCTTGTTCTGTCTGTTTGCAGAGAAATCAATCCTGATGTGCAATTTGAAGTCTTTAATTACAACATTACTACAATGGACAACTTTCAACATTTTATGGACAAAATTAAGTAAGTCTTCTTAAATTTTTAACATGATGTTTGGGTTTTATCATGGAAAGTAGTATCAGGAGAGTTGCAGGTTAAATGCCTTGCAAGATTTAAAAATGTCATTTTAAATTCTGAGTTCAAATTCCAATAAGGTTAACTTTGCTTTTCAATTCTGTAAGGTCAGTAAAATAAATACCAGTCTAATACTAGCATTAATTTAATCGCATGTACTCGAAAAATGCATAGCCATATGCTAAGTTTAAACACAGCACATCCATTTGAAGTATTATCTCTGGACGAATACTGCAGTAAATTTGCGTTTTCACAGTGTATTGATACACAGATGGCTAGTTTAATCTACTACTGCTTCTGTTCCATTTAACGGATTTTATTCAGCCTAGTGGCTAATTGCAGCACCAGTGATTGTTCATCATTGTTTTTCTGTATCATAGCAATGGATTTTGTCTTAGCAGTGAGTACATGGTACTAACAAGTCCCAACAAGGCAGAAATGTACATCTAGCATTCTCACTGGTGGATGATTTCTGTCTACTACTGATATATTTGTGTTTCAAGCACAGTCTGTTCATAAGAGATATTATCTCCAGACAAATGCCACAGTAAATTTGCTTTTTCACAATGTATTTACATTAAATACGATACACAGATAGCTATTTTAATTTACTACTGCTTCTGTTGCATATGACAGAAAGATATATATATATATATATATATATATATATATATATATATATATATATATATATAAAACACATACACTCAAACATTTGTTTATTTTTTACATCAGAACTGGTGGAAAAACTGAAAATTCTCCTGTGGACTTAGTTCTGAGTTGTGTTGATAATTTCGAAGCCAGAATGGCTATCAATACTGTAAGTGTCTTTAAACTATTTGTTAAATTCTTGGGAACTTGAGTGCATAGAATTGGCACCCTGGGTCTTTAATAAATATTATAATAAATATTTTGTTTTTCATTTGACAGGCTTGTAATGAATTAGGTCAAGTTTGGATAGAGTCTGGAGTAAGTGAAAATGCTGTGTCTGGACACATTCAGCTTGTCATTCCAGGAGAGACCCCATGCTTTGCTGTAAGTTACTGTAGCTCCTTTTTTCCATTTCATTTTAACATTCTTTCTAATATCTTTTGTCTTTTGTTTGTGTGTGTGTGTGTCTAACTTCAAGAATATTTTATATTCTATCTCTTGATACACATCTTTTTATGTCCAACTAAAACAAAAACACATTAATCTCTTTTATATTTTATAGCTATTTAGTTTTGGAGAGAAAAAAAGACACTGGTACATTTCTACACATAACTCTCAGATGATGCTAGATATGGTTTAAAACAAAAAAAATCATGTTTACTTTTGTCAGTTATGAATAAATTAGTCAGTCATGTTACATTCTGTGCATCTACATGCACACACGTTCTTGTACACACACACACACATGTGTATGAATATACATACTCATATATGCATACACATGTAAATATAAACTTCATAGTTATGCCGTATAAGTGTTATTTAAGAAATAATTGTTTGTTTGAATTATATTTTACTTTTGCAGCAGCTAAGGCTATATGATATATTCATGCCATCATGTGTGTGTGTGTATGTTGCTTGTCATGCTTATTGTTTCTTTTTACTTCAATCAAGTGTGCCCCTCCTTTGGTTGTTGCAACTAAAACTGATGAAAAGACATTAAAGAGAGAGGGTGTATGTGCCGCTAGCCTTCCTACCACCATGGCAATTGTTGCTGGTTTCCTTGTACAGAATACCTTAAAGTAAGGATTTCTTTTCTCTTTTCTAAAACTGTATCTGCCTACCCTTATTGTATTACTGGTATTTATTCAATTGAACATACTGAATTTAATGGTCTAGTTAACCTACAGCAACTTTTGAACACAGTTTTGAGAGGTACCTCCTCAGACACCCTAAAGTATTTTAGCTGCTGCTCTAGGGTCTTGTACCTACCAATTTACTACTTTAATATCAACTGGTTTTTAAATTTTGCAATGGTTGATGTATAACCCTTAGTATAAATACTTCCAATTTAATTGGAGTCTCATCTATGGTACAGCTGAAACCTTAAACTGTAGGAGTTGTATCATGATATAAATGTGAGGAAGTACAAAACTTTAGCTGCACTATAAGGTGTATACTAAGGCTTAAAATAGCCAAACTATAGATGTTTCAGTAAGATCTGAACTTTTCATTGTAGTCAGTAATCTATCAGCCTTTGTCTTTTACAAGCAATTTTCGTAATTGCATTAATTGATAGAGCATTTTGTTTTTATGATTTTTTTGTCTTTAGAAACTGATTACTTCTCCGGTTTAATATTGGCTCAGTTTGTGATGTGTGAGTAAACTGTAAAACTAATAAGTAATTTATTTCACATAGAGGTTAGAGGTGAAATAGATAGAATTAAATGTCTGGATTTTCTGATCAATTATTCAAAATGTTGTATATTTTTTCCTGAGAAATTCATGACATTTATATCTCTTCCAAAAACTTCACTGACACAAGTGAAGGGAAATGGCTTCTACCAGGAATTTAAAACAGAACATCTACATTGCTCACCAAATACTGTTTTGCATAACTTAAAGGTTTCCAGTTTCAACTCTACCTTTTGGTATCATTCAATTTATAAGAAATAGCAGCCAAATCTTTTCTTTCCATCTTATATCAAGAAAGGACACATAAGATAAATGAAGCTCAAGACTTGGCCATAAAAGAGAGAGGGTGGTCATAACTGGAATGTCTTTAAATATTATTTCATGATCCGGGTTGACTTGGGGATGTGCAACAACTCTTCCATTATCATAAAGCAATATGATTCTATGCAGGCATGGCAATCTTTTTCAAGGAGTGGATCCATGAAACAGGGCTCTTCATCAGGCAGGCTATATTACTAAAAAGATTCAAGTGCAGGCTGCAGTTTGCCCATAACTGCTCAACCTGATAAACAAACCTTCAAATCACATTCTACCATCGCCTAAAAAGGAAGGGTCATTGGATAGTCACTGAAAGAAAGACAAGAAAATCACAACTAGAACAGCTTTTATTATTTTTGCTCAATCACGGCTGATTTGGAACTAAATAACAACAAATCTATTATCATTTCAAAAATGGATTTGTTGTTTATTCATATTTATTCGATTTACACAGATATCTCTTGAAATTTGGAACAGTCACTCCTTACCTTGGCTACAATGCTCTTGAAGACTTTTTTCCAACAATGAGTATGAAACCAAACCCTCAGTGTGATGATAGATTCTGTCTTAAACAACAAGAAGAATATAAGGTGAGAAAACGTCTCAGTGATAATAATATAAAATAAAAGATTAATTAAAGTGCCTCTGTGTAGATACTCAACCTGCTAAAAAAAGCAGCTAAGATTCCCTCAAATCAAACCTCACTGTCTTAGAAAAGGACACATAGAGTAATTTGGCTTTGTGCTCCCTTTTTCAAATTACACTATCATTTTAAGGAAAACAACACATTAGATAATGTAGTTCTACACACTCTTAAAAGTATGAGATGATTATGGCTGGAATGATTTTAACCTGACCTGGTTAAAAGAAACTAATCACTCTATTTATCCTCGTTCTAAATAAACTTGTTACTTTACTCTTACTCTACAGACAGTCTGCACTACAAGAAAGTTAATTATACATATACTCTTTAATTCACTGCTTGTATGAAATCAGTAAGGTTTAGTTAATGTTTCATTGTTTCCTTATTTCCAGAAAAGAGAAGCTTTGAAACCAAAAGAAGTTTTACTTGAAGTAGAAGAGTCTCCAGTTGAACATGAAGAAAATGAATGGAGTAAGTTAAGTTCAATGTCATGTAAAATTTGGAGTATATTTCTCCCACTTTTACTAATTTTAAATTTTGTTTTGTTATATTCTGTGAAAAGTCTTTGAAGTTAAAATGTATGTGTTTATATATGACAGTTGGTGTGTTGTTTGTATGAAACATATAAAAAATATTCAGTTTTAATATTCAGTGATAGAAAACTATCAAGTGGTAGAAATACCAGATTAAATGTTTTACACTTATTAGTTTTCTCCCTGTGTTATTATTCTGAGTTCTAATTTTGATAGGATCAATTTTTTTTTTGCTCTTCTTTCATCCAGAGGCAGATAAATAATACACAAGTTGATTCAATTCATTAGACTCCTCAAATTTATAGCTTTGTGTTATTGTAAAGAGAGGGGAAAAAATAAACAAAACAAAACAATCAAAACAAGGTATAGGCACAAGGCTATAAATGTTGGGGTAGGGTATAGTTGATTAAATCACCCCTAGTATTTGACCAATACTCTAATTCACTGATCCCAGAAGAATAAATGTAGGGTCATCCTCTGTTGAATTTGAACTCTGAATGTTGATTGTTAACACATACTTCAAGATACTTTGTTCAACACTTTATTGATTTTACTAATCCACAGTTCTAATTAATAAATCAATCAATAATAATAATGATGATGGTTTCTAATATTGATGATGATAATGATATTAAGGTAATATAAGATTTCTTCTTTAATTCCCCAGAAATAGAACTGGTGTCTGAAACAAGTGAAGAGGAGCTGAAGGCAGCTACAGGAGACACACCAATTCTTAGTGAAGGACTCAAGTTGGCATATACTGTTCCAGATAACAACGTAAGAACAGTTTAAGATATTCCCCTTTGTTCTTCACATGTTAATTTAACTATAATGATGTTGTTAAAGGACTTTACAATTTGTAGATGAATTATTTGTTAAGGGAGAAAGAGTTAGAGACCTACAATGACATGACCCTTTTTGTTAGTAACACAGCTAAGATCACCTCAAACTTTTCAAGCTATGTTCCAAAAACCAGAATAACAATAAATTCAATTAGTTTATTAAATCCTTCCAAATTATCTCCAAAATTAATTTGGAAAACATAAGTAGTGTATTTTATCAGAAATATGATTATGAAAGGGTTAAGTGTACTCAGCTGAATTTCATTGGATGATGATCAAGACTTTTACATTCTTTTTATTATCACAAGTGTAGTTGTTTAGTGCCGTGGAACATCTATGATCAAATGTGCTCCAGTTTTGTCCATTATTCTTTTGTTTCTAGGTATTGTATATCTGTGACCCCCATTATCTACCCCATCAGATAAATTTCTTCAAAATGCTTAGATACATTTGGGATGAAGTGATGACAAGAATAAAGTTAGGTTTTTCAGTTTACTGTCATGATCAAGAAAAACAAGACAAATGGACTTTGTCCATCTTTAGTACTTTTTTCTAATTTCTTTTGACTCCTCAAAGTAAAAATTACACACAACTAATTACAAAATTTTTTTTTTCCTTAGATGTACACTCATACTTAACCAAATAATAACCTAAAATATTTCTCTCCCCCTCTCTGTGTCTTATTTTCATCTGATAATTCTATAGTCATCATAAAAATGTTTTTTTTTACTGGCTTTTATTTCAGACATCAGGAAAAGATGCAACTGTTGAAACATCAGGAGTTAGCATAGACGACTTAATGTCTCAGCTGAAGTCTATGTAGTTGTTGTTGCTCACCACTTTATGATAAATGAAATACAAAACCTGTCCATTGAACACCAGAACTGATTCGATTGTGCTGAATACATGGCTCTTTGAAATGATGTTCCAAGACCATTCTTAATTTCTCTGAGTTACAATAATTTGTAATATATATTTATACAGTTGTGATCATAATTTTAAAATGAATGCTACTGAGGTATTCATGTGTTACTATCTACAAGTTATGCTGTGCATGACTTTTACATTCCTAAACGCCAGTTTGATGATAACTACTATTCTTGCCAATTTGGAATGCAAGCATAAAATGAAGATGATGATCAACACCAAAACCAGTGGACAACCAAAAGGGTACCAAGGGTATCTTTCTGACTATACGCACGCATACATGTATATGTGCTTATTCGAAAATATTTTCTTCAATTTATAACGTAAGTTATTTAACTAATTTATAAAATTGGAAGAGGGTGAAGAATCAGTTGGACTTGAGAAAATATCCAACTGAAAATTATGCTTCTGTATTCCTGCATTAACTAATGAAAAAACCTGGGCAACAGGTCTTGTCTAAAAACTTGCTGTCATGGTTGTATCAACCTGTAGTCTTTTTTAAGTTGTTCATTAATATGTTTTCAGTTTCTTACATCTATTCTATTGTAATCTTCTCAGTTGCTAACTTGGCTTTTAAATCCTTCAGCTGTACTTTAAAGAAAGTTCACCGTATGGCTAACAGATCTGGTAGGTGTTTCTGAAAAGTAAGTCTCTCATTAAATGTTTGCCACAAAATCATTGTCAATTCTATGACGACTTACATCAGTATAATATAATGTCTTTAACAATTCACACATATACACAAACATTTGGTTGGTTGAGAATTGATTTCTCCCATTTACAATGTCTTCATATTCCAGCAGAATAAAATCAACTGTTTTTACCCTATCGAAGAGGGGAATTAACAGATGTTATTGCTTGGCAAAAATAAAATAAAAATGACCAGGCAACTGTAATACACCTGATTATACATTTAGAATGTTATATATATCAGTGGAGGAGTATGTGGATCATACAGGAAGGTCAACATTCTCACAATACCATTGATATATATCATTTACAAAAGAAAGGCATATGCCTTTTTTTTTTCCTTAGGTAATGTTAGATCATATGTAGCTTATCTTATTCACCCAATTAAAATTCTTAATTGAATTTGCCTGCACTGTATAATTTTCTTAGTTTTTACTTAAAGCCGGTCATTACCAGCTGAGTTGAACTAATATTTTTCTCAACAGCACTAGAATTATGGATATATTTGTTCAATATGCATTATTTTAAAAACCTGCAAACTGTATGAATTATTTCAGGAATAAAAGTAAATCTTTCTTCAGTAAAAAAATATGGAAATTTCTCTCCACAAAACAATACAAAAAAAAGGGACAAAGCTACAAAAATCTAACAAAGTATTCTATCTTTTTAGGGGTGTAGAGGACAACATTGTCTAATGTGATCTTTTTTATCCCAAGATAGTAACGTGATGTATGAGAGATTTGGCTGCTATTCTTAGCAGGTCAAGAAAACATGTAAAAGCACACTTATGGGTAGATAAATCTGATGTCAAAGGGATGCGGGATTTAATCACAAAGTGGGTTGGCTTCAAAACTCCAAATTATAACCTGCCAAGCAACAAGATGATTAAATAATCTAGAATAATTATGATTTTATTGTTATTATATAATTCGCATGAAGATTAGCTACCTGACAGATATGGATCTAAAACTTCCAATATTGGGTGTTTATTTGATCGGAGATTTGTTAGAGTTTGCTAATTAAGGAAAGTTCCACAGCAGTTCACTCGCTGAATGTAATGTGAAGCATGATTTTCACCCACATCCTTTCTTTCAATGTCATCTCAATTGTTATAAATAAAACATATCAACCAGATACAGTTTAAAGGAAGTTTCTGGTAAATTGAAGTTGGATTGGATTTCACTTCACTGAAGCCATTAAAGTTTTTGCTAAAGGCATACAGTGCAGCTTCCATTTTACTTCCCCAATGAAGTGATTATGTGGAAAAGGAATACATAGGAATTCTATACAGGTGGCTAATGCCATCTGTGGTGCAGTGGGATTTCAGAAAGGCTAGCAGATACACAGTAATTAACAACCCTTTCTGCTATAGGCACAAGGCCTGGAATTTTGGTGGGGAAGGGGTTAGTCAATTACATTGACCCTAGTGTTCAACAGGTACTTATTCTATCCTAACTCTGAAAGGATGAAAGGTAAAGTTGACTGTGGTGGAATTTGAACTCAAGAACATAAAGATGGACAAAATGCTACTATGCATTTTACCCAATAAGCTAATGATTCTGCCAGCTTTGACACCTTACAACAATAATAATAAAAACAACCATGAAATGCAATCTTTCAACTGTCTAAAAATTTTACTAAAAATAATTGACAGCTTCTGTTTCTAAATCAATAGTGGAGGTGGATATTGTGAAAATTTAGTAACCAGAATTCAGATGGGGAGGGAAAAGTTGGGTCAATTATTACTTCTGTTGGCAACAAAGTTTTCTCTGAGTGAATGGGTAGGTTGTATGATGCTTGGGTGTGAAGTGTGACATTGCATCATATCATTGCATGGTGGGCATAGAATATAGAGGCAGTGTGATTGCTGGAAGATTAAGAGACATGAATAATGTCAATGTGCATGACTGATGGTGCATATGTGAGATGACAGAAGGTAATAATGAATAGCAGAGGAGTCAGCTGCAAGAAAACAATGCTTTTATGTACATGTGATGCATATGAAGGATAACAACTGGACTCCGAAGGCTCAGGTGATCCAAGCTGAAGGAGCCTACAGAAGAGGATGACAAGTAATGAAATACTGTGCCAGAGGAGACCCATCTAACTCATGCCAAGATGGAAAAACAGACATAAAATGATGAGGTAGTCATCGTTGAATCACTCTTAATAATGAACAGTCCTACAATGGCTTGAGTATAAATCTGACAATTTAACAATATCTCTAAGCAACAAATATCAAAGAAATAAATAATAAATGCTGGAAACAAAATTATGAAGAAATATTTATTAAAAAATAGTTGTTAAGAAATACCGCCAAAAAATGTTGCAGCAAAATTTCTGTGGAGGTGGTCACATTAAAGGAGATTCGTTGAAAATAGGAGAAAAAAAATAATTATAATCTAAGGCATTTTACTTTTTTGGCTTAAAGTGAAAGAAAACAATTTTTTTTTTTTAATGTTAGTGTAGAGAAAAAGAAAGCATTTTTATTTTACTTCTGTGTATGCAAGAGAATATAGTTGAATTCCTAACATAACAGTTTATTTTTTCATATTCTGAATCCAATATAATTTAGAAATAAACTACAATAGTTTAAAACTAATAAACATGTGAACACATGCTCCAGCATATAAAGTTTATGAAGAAAATATATAATTAATATACATGTCTCTGTTCTTTTTTTTAACATTAATGTTATTAAACTACAAACGAGCCAACTTGTTCCAGCAGCCAACATTCCATTGTAAATCACAGTGTTTGTTTCAACAGCTCTCTGATTTCAACTAAACCATGAAATATTACAAAATATTTGTGAGGGGGGGGGGCGGGGTTGATATAATTTAATCAGGGATGGAGGGGCAGTGGCCATGATCTGTGCAGGCCTCACTCACAAACTGATATTCACAGTCCTGGTAAGAAAGAATAAGGGATATTTGTTCCATGCAGGGCCTGGGAGGTGAGATCTAGTAAAAGTGTCAGGAAAATGAGAGACAGTTGTGTCTGGGAGGAGAGGATATACAACTAACAGTTTTGAAGCTCATAGGCCATTGTAGTAGCAACAGAAGAGGAAAATGCACATCTGTGAGACTAGGATTGCAGCAGGTTGCTAAACGAATCATTACCATGCTATTCACTGTCCTTCTTTTGGTTGCAGTCTAGGATGCATATACGTCCAGCAGCAGTAGCACTGTCCAAAATATATGTGAGTAGTTCTCCAAATATTCAGAGAGAGAGAGAATGCATGTGTGATTGTTATTTTATAAGTGAATTGAAATTTTAAAATTGAGTATATTTTTAATGTTAACCTATTGTTTCCACTGTCGGTTTATCCTTCATTTAGTCTTGGGGTAGAAGTGTCAATTGTTTTATGCTGAAGACTGACTGAGGTCAAGTAGAGTACAATACTTTAATTAGAAATTGACAGTAGAAAGACAACAAAAAAAACTAAAAACAAGCTGATCAAAGTCTATTTGAAATTAAATCTTGTGTTGAAAAAATAGTAAAAATGGAAAAGTAAAAACCTTTTTCTTAGTTATTATAAAGTGTTAGTAACAAATACTTGCAATATAGAGAATATTTATGTATAAGAAATATAAGGCCTGAAATTTGTGGGGAGGGGACAAGTCAATTACATTGACTCCAGTGTTCCACTGGTACTTATGTTATCGATGGCAAAAAGATGAAAGGCAAAGTTGACCTTGGTGGCATTTGAACTAAGAATGTGAAGCCAGAAGAAATGCTGCAAAGCATTTTGTCCAGCATGGTAATGGTGCCACCAGCTCACTGCCTTGATTAATAATATTAGTGAGCTTAAGGTGCTGCACAGCTAACCTCATGGTTATGAGTTCAAACTTCAGGGCAACACAAACCTCTGCTTGCCTCGGGTTTAAACTCAGCATTATTAAATCATATTAGAATGATTTAGCAGAAGGGTCTCTCCAAGTGTGAAGAACAACTGCTACCATTAAAAAAAAAATACTGTTGCAGCCATGCTACTATGCAAAGTTACTGTGAAACTGCAATATAGATGTATGTATGTTTGTGTTAATAATATTTTTATGATTTAGAGATAGCTTACATCCATTCATTCACTGTCAAAAGAGGAAATCAAACTACACTGACATGCATACGAGTAATTGATAGGAAAAAATACAACTTGAGTAGTCATAAACAGCTAAAATCTCCATGACAAGTCATTTAGCATGAATTCAGTCCGCACCAAATTAGTCCAATAAAGTTGGAAGGAAGATATTTGCTGCATGGTTGGGTCCACAAAAGATGATCAAATTGATAGTGTTGTTCTTGTGGACACTATTACTCCTCCTCAGAGATGCTGACCATTGTAAGTGCAATGGTTAATAATGATGGAATTTCTTGTCCCAATTTCCAAGCCAGGTCAAAGAAGAAGATTAAAGTGAGATTTACTTCTTTGGCAAACAGATTATAATCAAAACTATCAAACACCAAAGATATCATTAAGGCAAATACCATATTCCAATGTTGAAATTCAAGTGATATGCAGTTAAGGCAGTTACAAAAAGTGAATGATCCCCAAAAGGTACTTGGAGACCTTCCTTAAATGGGGAAACCAAAAGTCCGGATCTTCAGAGCACTGAAAAGAAACAAGGTAAGTGGAATAGATGATATATGACAAAGAATTTCATTGGTTTAATAACAGAAAAACTTTTGCAGATCCTTTGTTTCCAGACTCCCATGAAAATAAAAGTATTTACTTATATGTTTAATTTTCAGATGAAAAAGTAAATATATTTTTGTTTACCAAAAATATGAGGCCAAAAGTAGAAAATAAAACTATTAAGGAATGAAGACATAGTGGGCAGTTGGGTGATAGCTAGTTACTACATCCAGTGAGGTACTGAAGTTAGGGCATACCTACATAATTCTACCCCCCACTGACTTTGTTCCTTCATAATTTTCAAAAAATATATATTTTGATGAAGTTTTCTACAAATACGCTTCAGGTATTGTAGATTCTGTTTATATGAAATTTATTGTAAGAAAATTGTTTTCTTCCCAGAGCAGGAAGGGAAGTTTCGGAAAATTCACACGAGTTGGTTTTGTTTCCTCATAACTTTCAGAAAAATGGGTTAAAATGGAAATGAAATTCTCTACAAATGCTTTTCGGAGTATGCAGATGACGATCATATTGGAAATCAATGTGAAACACGACGGGCGCGTACAGTCATACTAACACATCATAATTCTTTCAAAATTTCAAGATTCATTCTGTAAACATACTGAATGTGTGTCAGTGTGTATCAGTGGGGCCCATCACTTTTTTTTTTTTTTTTCATATTAAATTAATCGTAATCTACACCATCTGAAAAGCACTTGTAGAAAATTTCATAAAAATATACCCATTTTTCTGAAAGTTATGAGGAAACAAAGTCCGGGGGAAGGGGGAGGCACACTTGTGAAGGTATGCCGATGTTAGATCAACCAAATACTTTTATTACAATCCTAATTAACGCGAGCAAAGAATAGCAGTAAACTAACCCAAGTATATTAAAAGTTGGCAGACGAGATCGATCAACTGTGAATACACAAGACACATTGCATTCAACTTTGTCCTGGTTGTGGTTAGAACCACGAAGCCCATCGTATACCTTGCATTGTGTAGAAAGATAATAATTGAGGTGTACCACACGTTTGTCACGAGAAATTATCATCGCAAACAGCTATATTTCCCAAGGAAAACTATTTCGTTACAAGTCATCAATCTCATGTGTTATTGCGCATATGACATGACGAACGTGAAAGTAACCCTGCTGTTATACACAGAGCATATTATTCAAAATCCGATTCAATTCGGTGACATTGGTCCCACTGTTGAAACTGATGAAAGAACTCAGTCGGACACTAATATTTGCCATTCCATGAAAACTCGTTAGAGTCCAGGAAGTTAGTTAAGGTGTTTTTTTTTTCTGGTTGCATTAGATGATAGAATAAACGCAACGCTGTTAGATGTAGCGTAACATTCCTTTAGTGTTGAAAGCGATCTCTGGACGCTATACAAAACCATCAATCTGATTAGTTTTAAGTACCCGATGATCAATTATTCCCGTCTTTGATCTACTTCCTCGTGCAACTACAAACCGTAAATGCAGTGGAATTATGTCAAGAGAAATGAGATAGATGACATTTATCCTACATAATTAGAATCGATCTTTTAGTTTGGGGTGTTATACATTTTTAAATGATGAATTTAACAATATATTACAAGATATTGGATTAGTTTTACAGGTTGTACGAAAAATAAACCAAATAAAACTTTATTGTCGCCCTCAATAATATTTATACAGATTGACCTGACCATAACACGGTAAATGCACTTTCATCAGATCTTGGAAACGACAAAGCGCTCAAAAGTTGGACATTTATAATACTGATCGTAAAAGGATTTAAGTCCTACATCCATATCAGATTGAAAATGGTAAATTAAAAACCTAAACGGAAACAACGAAATGTACTTAGTTTCTCTATATACGTTGCTGCAACAAGAGTCTGAACATAGATGACAAACAGTTGGTTGCTGCAACAAGAGTCTGAACATAGATGACAAACAGTTGGTGATGGTTGCTAAAAAAAAAAAAAAAAAATGACGTGGGACGTGTGATATTTCGTTCTCTTCACGAACATATGTGAAGAACTAAATTTAGCAACCGATAACATGTTGGGAGAATCTTATTCTTTGTAAAAATGAATTCTATATATTCATTTGAAAAATTTTAGTATGTGAAATTTCCAATACGTTTAATAGTGACTGTTTTATAACCTTATGAAAATTATTTAAAAAAATAATAATGCACATAATTGTTGCAGCAGCATAAATCAGAAATTAACTACATTTTACCATCTTCATTCCCGCTCTCATGTTTTCATTTTCTGTCTTTAAAGTTTCACTTTTTATCCAATCTGACACAAAAATATGATGTAACCATGGTCCGTGTGCGATTCTGTCTCGTCTTTAACTTGGATCACAAGAAGGAAATGACGGAGAATGCAAAGCAAAGTGGACTCGAATGAGATTTGAACTCATAACCTAACTGAATACAGCAAAAAGTTTGTCCTAGAATCTTTATAAGTTACCATCAACTGGCCAAATAATTAGAGGGGGAAAAAGCAACAGAAGATTAAACCATAGTTATGAAATTAAAGGAGTGAAATAATTAAATAACTTTAAAGTTGTCAACAACATCTGTTAATGTTGACAACTCAGCAGGAACATGTCCGGCCGGGATATTTGTAACAAAACTACCGAAATATTGATGTTATTAAACACAGACTCAACAATGAAGATAATATAAATAATACCGAATAACAATATTGAAATATTTGAAAGAAGAAATACGTTCCCATTACTTACTGGGAAGTAAATACTGTTGGCCTAAAACAAGGTTAACCTTTTCACATGGCGCATCAAAGAGCGGTGTTACTTATAAAATAGTTCACCTGGAAAATATGTCTGTGTTAGTGTAAAACGTTTTTTCGTTATGCGATACGTTTTATAATTGCTGGTCAATAGTTTTACTTGTCTTTTCGCTCTTTTCCTCTATAATGTAAGACTTGCAGACAGCGCGTCGTCTAATGAAATTAATAAAGTTATGTACGTAAGAAGGGGCCGGCATATTGGTTGTTTGTGAATGATGTGATTGATATAGCATTCGAAAAAGAAATCAATGAAAAAAACGAAGTCATCGATAGTTTTTTATTTCCAATGTGATATTGTTTAATAAAATGATCCAGACCTGTTTGTTGGAAAGTCAAAGGACGTGATGATGCACAAGAGACAGAGAAACAGTTTTACAGAAGAACCGAAGAAAGTGGAAACTTCACAAGTGTGAAGTTTCACCTCACTGATGAAGCAAAAATTGTGAAGAGAAGAAAAGAGGAAAGCAGCGTAGTTTGGTGTATATATGTGTGAAGGAATTCTCCCCGGGTGGGGCGATTTTATGAAGATAGGATCTGTGTGTGTGGTGGGGAGACCCGGGTGATTGAGACGACAAATTCAAGGACTATCCAGGGTGCACACATCGTATCAACGCCACTGTGAGAAGTGAAACAATTTTTTTTGTTTGAGTTAAAATATTGGCTCCGATAAAAGCTTGTTAACGAACTTGTTGCTTTACCTCAGGCCTATCATATCTGTTCACGTGGGGTATCAAAAAGGACTTTAGCACTACATACTGATAATCCGTGCTACGTTACTGAAAACTATATGATCGACTGTGGCATCCATTTATAGGAAATTAAGAGATTTCTCATTAGGACGATAGCGATGATGAATTCTAAGAAAATTTTCCTTTTATATTGTATATAACAACAGAAAATGGACTTCTGAAAGATAGAATTATCTACAGTCAATCGTCGTCACTATGTTCATAGCTTTGGAATGATTTGATAATCATCCCCCCATATTGGTCGGATTTTCGCTTTGGTTCACCATTTATTTTGACCAATTCCTTTCCATTTCAAGTACCTTTTCCCAGTATCTTTGTATCTCAGTCTAGGTCTTCCATGTTTTTTTCAATTCCATTGTTGGGAGTCAAGGAATTGTCTGAGGAGTCTGTTGTTGTCCATCTTGTGTACGTAGCCCAACCAACATAAATTTCTATCAATGAGGATTTTCGTCATTAGAGGCAGGCCAGCACGCCGTATGATCTCTTCGTTCTTGATCTTGTCAAAAACACTGGGAAAAACACAACAGGGATGCTACCACAACGAGATAAACATGTTAACTGAGCGAGCGGAGGTTGCGCATGTTGGGAGAACGTGCGAGCTCAGCGCCGAATTTGCGGTCGCTTGTATGAAACTTGTTCGTTCTGCAGATTTCTGCTCGCATTTCAAGACAAAAGTTCGCACAAGTCTCGGCTCGTACAGCAAATTACTCATACAATGGTGCACTCGTAGTGCGAGGTTCTACTGTAATTGCTTTTCCATAAATTTTAAACGTATAAATCTATATTAAGAAAATAGATTTTATTCAAAACCAGTTTTTAAATTAGACAACCTTTATTCTACTTCTTCTGTAAATAGTGTATATTTCAATAAGCTTCTTGTGCCATTTTTACCTATTTTTTCACTTGTGCCATTTTGACCGTTCACCTCTGGATGTAAATTTCCACTCCAACTTCCTCGAACGCAACTTCCATAACAGCGAGAGAGTGAGGTGGGGGGGGGGCAGTGCTGGATTAAATACGCGCCCTTGTTTAATTCCATCTGTCATCGCAAACTCGCTTGAGATATTACTATCTTGTACTACAAATGCCTGAATTCCTTTGTGCAGGGATCTGATCAAATTGACGAACCTTCGAAAACATCTGTTTCTTAAGAACCACCCAAAGTCCATCACAGAAAAGAAGTGGGTAAATTGGTGGAATGCGATGATGGAACAGAAGGAAAAGGCGAAGTCGGAAGGAAAGATAATCGGAAAGGCAGAATTTAAAAATATTAGAACAATACTTTTTTCTACAGAAAGAGTTTAGAAGCGGAAAAAGCGATAGCCAAAATAAAAGGATTAGTAAGGCTGAAATTAGAACCCGGAACGTTTGAAGAAGAAACGGTAGAGATGGACTATATGTAATCTGAACTTTTCTCCCCCTTATTTATTAATTTTTTTTTTACGGAATCCCACGTTTTAGGCTATGGAGATTCCGATTCTGAAAAAAGAATTTTTGAAAAATTTCAATCCCCCCCCCCCCACCAAGCAGGCTATTTACATGCTAGAAATAACAGCCAAATCTCACAAAACTAGTGTTAGGGTTGGGTTTAGGGTTAGGGTCAGGGTTAGGGTTAGGGTTAGGGGCGGGGATCGAAATTTTGAAATTGAGATTTTTGAAAATTTTTTTTCCAGAATCGGATTCTCCATGGTCTGAAACATAGGATTCCGTAAAAAAAAAAAAAAATTTAAAAGGGTGGGGGGTATACCCAGATTACATATACTCCATCTCCACTGAAGAAACAAAAACAATAGTGGTGGAGGAATGTATAGCGAAGAAGCTGCGAGAAGCGAACAGATTTGATTTCCAACGAAGTGGATTGTATGTGGGTTATAACACCTTACCAAGCGTCGTAACGACGGAGGAATTGAGGCCACATATAATCGTGAAAGGGTAGAGATGGACTATATGTAATCTGAACCTTTCCCCCCCTTATTTATTAATTTTTTTTACGGAATCCCACGTTTTAGGCTATGGAGATTCCGATTCTGAAAAAAAATTTTTTGAAAAATTTCAATCCCCCCCCCCACCAAGCAGGCTATTTACATGCTAGAAATAACAGCCAAATCTCACAAAACTAGTGTTAGGGTTAGGTTTAGGGTTAGGGTTAGGGTCAGGGTTAGGGTTTGAGTAAGGGTTAGGTTTACCCTGTGGATCTATATAAAAACCGGGGGGGGGGATCGAAATTTTGAAATTGAGATTTTTGAAAAATCTTTTCCAGAATCGGATAATCCATGGTCTGAAACATAGGATTCCGTGAAAAAAAAACAAAATTTAAAAGTGGGGGTATACCCAGATTACATATACTCCATCTCCACCCGTGAAAGAACCATAAACGATAACAAACTGTATAAGAAAACTGTTAAATGAAACTGCGAGCTTTGGGGGACTCGTAAGCCATTCCGTCATCATATTGTAAGTTACTCATTTCATTTCATCATTCGCTTTATGTACCCCACGTTTTGTATTGTATTATCTGTCTTTGTAATGTCCCCCTCTTTATAATGAGGCCTTAGTGCCTATAAGAAAGGTTTCACAGATACTGTGAAGTCTGTGAACACATTGCATACATAGGCATGTTCTGCTTAACACATTTTTTCTGAACTTGACGAAGACAGATCGTGTCCACATTGATTATACCACACTGAGTCCCAGGCAAGACATTTGGACTGGTATACACATTTCGTCTGTTTAACAGGATACTAGTCAAGGTCTTTCCAGCTATTGATCTTAATTCAGCAATAATTTCACAACTCATTATTTGAGGATATAAATTAAAATAAGACAGAAATGAAAAATAGTAAATATAACTGGTCTTAAGTTTACAAACTTAATCAAGACAAAGTTTGCGTGAGTTTGTAAAAATGTGACTTTTTTCCGAACCAAAATTGTGACTTTATTACTGTGACTTTTTTTTACCATTTTTTCCCCCTTCTCCGATGGACATCTAATCGTCACAAGAGGTTTGACCATCGATTGATCACCGGAAGAATGTAGTCGCCGAGACTCTGACAGAACACATTATAACAATCCTTTCTGTTAAAGGAACAAAGCCTGAAAGTTTGGGGAGGGAACGAGTCGGTTACATTGACTCCAGGACATAACTGGTGCTTATTTTATCGGTTCCAAAAGGGTGAAAGGTAAGTCCACGAAGGAAATATTTGAAGTTAAAACGTAAAGTCGGAAAAAATGCTGCTAAGTATTTTGTTCGGCATGCTAACAGCTTTGCCAGCTCGCTGCCTTTTGCCGATGTGCAATAGTAATCACAAAAGTTTTTAATCAGGGTAGATTCGAAAGTGTGGCTAGCTTACAAGTGACTGTTCCACTGTCATATTTTCTTTGGACCAAAACCGCGAAATTGTAAGTTTTTCACTCGAGATATTTACTTTTATTTTAGTCTTTCTTCAATTCAGTTTATTGGTTTCTTTAGCATTTATTTTATGTTTTCATTACTGGGTATTTATTTACTAGTTGTAATATCTTCTGTCATTGTTTTTCTCGTATTTAATTTCTAAATGTTAGTATTGACACTTCTTTTTTCTTCTAGTCCGTTGTCAGTTCTTAACTGAGCGCGAGTAAAATCATCAATTTTCCGGCTGTGACCATCTCGTCTGAATTTTTTCACCAGAGACAGTTGTCTAGAAGCCACATTTTCTAATATGTTGTTCGTTGAGAAGATTAAGTAGCTATTTTTAGCAGAATGTGGCTACATCGCCGTCACATGCGAGTGTTAGTCGGTTGTATAACCCCAGGTCGGCTATCTTCAACAAAACATGACATTTTTATCGCACGAACTGAAGAATAAAAGTAAACAAAATTGTAGCGGAGGTATAGAGGCAATAAGTTTCATCATCATCTATATATAAACTTAACAAATATAAGACTTATCTTGTTATAAATTTGACTCTAGTCAAATGTCTCGCCTTCCATATATGTATGTTGTTTACGCCCTGATAATGCAGTTCTTTAATCAGAGGCATTCCGGACGTGACTACCTTATCCTTTTAGATGTATGTAGGACAATATGGTACTACTAAAGCAGCGCGGACCCGAACGTGCAGTCGCGCGTCCGCGCTAGCTAGTCTTGAGTGGTCGATCCTAACCCTAACCCTATCCCTAACCCTAACCCTAACCCTAACCCTAACCCTCTCCCTAACCCTAACCCTATCCCCAACCCGCGTGTGCAAATGAATACGTGGTTAGGGTTAGGGTTAGGAATAGGGTTAGGGTTAGGATCGACCACTCACGACTAGCTAGCGCGGACGCGCGACTGCGCGTTCGGGTCCGCACTGCTTTAGTAGTACCGGACAATATTTTCTTGTGTCTCCTTTAATTATTTAAGATGTTAGGTTGTTATTTGAGAGAGATTTTGCTACTCTTCCCAACAGGTCGAGCCTCTATGTAGAGGCTCTTCGTTGATTTGACCCTGTCTATTTTATATCCTTCAGGTTAGGTTCTGTCCTGACCAAACAGGTCCTCTTATTTTCGGGAATAGTGTACCCAGACTGTATTATCCCACTTGTCCTTTAATCTTAATAATATTGTGTTATTTGAAGGGTTTAGCTGCTATTTCTAGCAGATGGAGCAACCACGCTACTTCGTTAGCCCCTCTCCTGCTCTTGTCTGTCTAATTCAAGATAGTCATTGTCTTTTCAACTCCACACTGCAGCTTATTTGTTATCGCTTAGCCCCAAATAGTGTCGGATTGAACTAGGTTAAGAACGACTTCGCAAAAGTAGTTCTTATCCAATAGACCTATGAAACAAGATATTCCGTCCATGACAAACCCATCGGTTTTGTCCTTTTTTTTAAGGCTATAGGGTATGATTTAACTGTTATTTTTAGTACGCCAACCGTGTAAACGCTTCATCATTGGCTGATCTATCTAATTTATAAAAATGGTTGTAGGAAATTATTCTGGCACTTCTCCTGCACAGTGTTCATATGTTTAACCTTTTCCCTTCTTGTGGCACACAGGACATATTTCCCTGGCGTCCTTATCGTAGAAATGATTACCCATTCCCATTTTTATTCAACTAGCAGAGTATCTTGGGACTTATGAAAAGAAAGCTTTTTTTGGGGCAGGCAAAGGATTAATGTTGTGAACCAAGATAATTTAGTTAATTATAATTTTGCCCATACTGAGGAGAAAACCACCACCATTAACTTAATAATTAATTCTGGTCAATAATTATAATCCTAGTCTTATTTAGGAGCGAATAATTATCATGACAGCTTCAATTGTAATCAGTGGCAGTGTGGTATAAATGTGTTTTAAATGGATTAGTGAAAGGAGGGAGAAAAACATCACTGACTTCTCTCAGACCATTGAGATTATCAGGGAAGAAGAAGCTATCCTCAGATCAGAGACCTGGAGTGAATATTTGCAAGAGGGGACTCTATTAAAGGCATTCAAGAGCTAGGTGGGTGTGTTAAACCAGGTAATGGATGAAGTCTATCATCCAGGAAGAGGCATGGACCTTCCAGTGGATCTTCACACTGTTTTGATTTTATTCTCAAAACTGGTTGACTCATTGCTCATGGTAGAAGACATTTGCCCATGGTGCCAGTGTTGCAAAGCAAACTTCTGAGCAGCACTGCTATACGTAACTTGATCGCTCTCCCCCACCTTTTCTCTCTCTATTAGCATAGTTTGGAAGGGAAAAATGATAGACTTATAACACAGAGCAAAACTGGAAGTTCCTACGAGACTACTGCATACTGATGGTTATGAACAAAGTTCCTGCAAGACTATACATACATACATACATTGTACAGGCCTTGACTGTGTGCTTAAGAAGTTCCCTTCTCAACCACATGGTTGTCAGTTTAGTCCTACTGTGTCTTGTTTGTGAGTGGATTTACAAGACAGAAACTGAAAGAAGCTTATCGTGTGTGTATGTGTCTGCCCTTGTCTTGGTATTGTGTGATAGTTTTAAATGAATGTCATACAAGCGATATCCTTCATTTCCAATCTTCTCTTAAAACATGTTCAGTAATGGGGAAACATTACTTTACTTGGAAACAGGTGAAGTTTGGTGACAGGAAAGGCATCCAGTTGTAAAATCTGCTTCAAAAAATTCTAATCAACTCTTATGAGCAAAGAAAAGTGGATGTTAAATGATGATGATGATACACACATATACACAATGTTATTTTGAATTCTTAAATTTCAGAAGAATGGCTCGTAAAAGCCATAAACTCCCAGCAAAGGAAAGTTCTTCAAAAATGAGAAAACAGTGCAAAATTGAGCACTTTTTTAAGAAATCCCCTGAAAATCACTCTGGAGACAGAAAAGATGTCAATAGTGTTGAAGTTAAAAAGACTTGTAGCTCAGAATCTCCTGTGAATGTCCATAAAAGAAAACGAAATCCATCAAATGATTCAGAAGGTAATGTAGTTTTGTGTTTTTGTTGTTTATTTACAAGAAGAGGGGCAGCACCACCATGACCTTTGTAGTCCCTTAGAGAATTAATGATTGATACAGTTGGTGTTTAGCTTGAACCTCTCAATGTTAATTTGTGTTGGATAAATGTCAACAAAGAGGATTTCCAGTTTTTGTGTAATGTAGGTTATATGAGTCAGTTTGATGATGCGATGATGGGAGAAAGAGTTGGTGAATTTGGTTGGACACAAAATGTTAGTTCAAAGTCGCATCAGAAGAGACAGAATGAAGAAACAGCACATGGGAACCAATGTTTGTAACATGTTGGTGCCAATTAAATGGATAGCCAATTTTGAATGCAGTCTAGTTCATATATGTATGTATGTGTGTGTGTGTGTGTGTGTGTGTAAGAGCAGGCCTGTTCCAGATGTGTCAGTAGTATTATAAAGTGAACTGCATCTGAACTTTGTTGAGAGCAACTGACCAAGGCTGAATCAGGAGGCTTGATTTTGGGTTGTTGTATTAGCAATTCTGTTGTGTAGCCCCAGATCAGCAGTGTTTGATCAGACATACGGTCAGCAGGAAATTGGCTGAATGTCTAGGCTTGATTTACAGATCTCTTATTCCAGAAATACCATGTCTCCATTTGCTGAAATGCTTACTGCACAATCTACCCTGCAATGATGAATAGAAAGAAGTGAAATGTGAGACAGTCTGGACATGCAGTGATGAATAGTTTAGGATAAAGTATGACAGGGTGAACATGGAATACTCTCTGACATCATCATCATCATCAATCTGAATTTTAATTAACACTCTTTGTTGTATTAAAATACTTTGTAAATTTGTATTTTTTCATTACACAGCTTTTGTTACCAAATATTTTATGGCTGAATTCTCTCAACTGATTGATTGAGACTGTTTTCACCTCTCACTCTCAATGTCTTATGCTCTCTCTCTCTTACACACAGAGGAACACTGATGTTTTCCTTTATTTTATTCCCTGTTTTTAACCTCTGTTAGCTTCCAGGTTGAATGAAGTAAGTCTTGAAAGAAGCAGGATAAAGAGGGTTGTTTACCTGTAATATGGGAACTATGATCATACTAACAATAATATATGGCTGCCTTTTTTGCCAGCAGTGAATTATAAAATTGATGTAAATGGTATCTCTGTTTACATCATAGACAAATATGCTGAGTTGGCTAGGGAGCCTTTACAAGCATTTTCGATCTGCCAGAAATAGCAGCCAGATTTTTTTCAAATCCCACATTTAAATGCCATAGAAAAGACTACATTGCATAATGCAGTCCTGGATTCCCTGTGGGTATGAAAAAAAAAACCAGAATGGTCCAGCTGAAATGCCTTTGATTGTAAATCTGCTTCACAGAGTTGACAAGGGTTTAGGCAACGATGAATATATGCGTAGCGATAACGTTTTTTGCTTCTGTATTTTTATATATGCTCTTTTTTTTTCTCTCTCTCTCACTTTCTCCAGGGATTGAATCCTTCTTCAGTAAACAGAATTGTTTGGATACAAAAAGTGAAACATCTAAATCACGTGGAAGAACTTCTCTAAAAACTAGACTGTCTTTAAAGCGGAAAAAGAAAAAAAGTGAGGAACAGGGGGGGAAATTATCTAATGGTGTTATTGAAGTAATTGACATAACAGAAAATGGAATGGAAGATTGTTTAACAAATTCATTAGTTTCAAAGGATCAAATGGAATCTGCAAGTCTTGGTCTGATGCTTAATCCATTGTCATTAGATGTTAATGAGAATGATATTGAATTATCAAATAATCACTTGGTACCAAATAAAACTGAAGTTACACCATCAACAACAACAACACAAACATTACAACATGCATTGCCATTGGATGGTAATGACAAACTCTGTGATGATAAACTGCAGTCAGTGTTAGAAGGAAATATTCTGTGTTCGCAAAGTGAAACAAATGATAGCAACTCTTGTCGATTAAATCTAAATGAACCAGGAACAGACAAGGTTTTGGATTCGGACATTGTTAAAGAAACAGTGGACTGTACAAGCATAGATTTATCCAGTGAATCAAAATCATCAAAGAATATGAGCAAATCTCTACTGGCAGAACAAGCAGGTGATAAGCAGCAAAAACAGAAACCGCAATTAAATTTACCTGATTTTGGAAAACCAATCTCTTCAGATTCTTCTAGCATCGATTCATCTCCTGTGGATGGTCTCGAAAGCTCTGTATCTAAATGTAAATCTGATGAATTTCTTGATGAAGGAACTGGATCTCAACCTCAAGAGATGGAGGCTGATGGGGATACAGATGTCAAGTTCCGTGTCCCTTATTATCTGGAGAACTTTATGGCAATGATGTCACAGGTGTTAGAAGATGATTATTACAGATCCCTCTTCAATGAAGATGATATGGAAGTTGTTGAGAAATTTAACAGACTCTCAGGTCAGTTTACAAATTCGGTTTGTCTCCATGAATTTTCTATGACTACTTCATTTGCTGTAGAATTAATTAAGGAATGAGATTCTATAGAATTAAGGAGAGAGAGTCTATAGAATTAAAAATTCTATAGAATTAAAGATTCTATAGAATTAAAGATAGAGGTTCTATAAAATTAATTGAGAGAGTGTCTGTGGAATTAAAAAATTCTATAAAATTAACTAGAGATTTTATAGAATTAATGAGAGATTCTATAGAATTAATTAACGAGAGATACTTTAGAATTAAGAAAAAGATTCTATAGAATTAAGCAAAGAATATATAGTACTAATTAAAAGATTCCTAAGAATTAAGGTGAGATTCTATAGAATTGAAGATAGAAGGTGTAGAATTAATTAAGGTTTAATGTGTAAGCCCCAAGCACCTGTATGAAGATAATAGGAAGAATAACATTTTAAAGATGGAATTTTTTTACTTCTGACAGAGGTTGCCCAGAAACTGTATGTGCGGATGTTTTCACGCAAGTTGATGTGGAGAATGCAGATAAAGATAAAGTATCCAGAGATTGCTGAAAACCTTTCAAGCTTTATAAATGAATTAATCGAAGCTGGTTTGGCCCACTCAGGTGAGAGTTTCAGAGAATTATCTGATTGCGTTTTCTCTTTCTTCTTATTGTTCTTGTTGTATATAAACATTTGTCTTAGTGGTTAGGATGTTGGGCTCACGATCATAAGGCTGTGTATTTGGTTCCTTGACTGGGTGATATGTTGTATCCTTGAGCAAGAGTACTTCCTTTCATGTTGCTACAGTCTACTCAGCTGTAAATGAGTATCAACCCAATACTGGTGAAGCCTTTTCTTCCCCCAGCTGCTGTCATATCCTCAGTGTTCCTCCGTGTCAAGAATGGGAGAGTTGAGAGCGTATCTGTTTATGACTACATGGGTACCCAAAACAATGAAAGCATGTCTCACAGCTGTTTAGGTAACAGTTTTGCTGAAGATAGAATCTTCATGGAATTGAAGTGGAGTTTTCTTTGTCTTCTTCAAGATATCTGAAAGATAAGAAATAATTAACAAAATACTTGACAGTTATACAATGATTCTTGTAAAAGGCCAGAAATTTGAGAAGAGAAGTTAGTTGATTATATCAAACACATTATCTACATTCGACAGATATTTGTCCTCATCTTGTTTGTTGTTAACACAACGTTTCGGCTGATATACCCTCCAGCCTTCTTCCATTAAGCATTGTGTCCACTGTGGTGATTATTCTGCCAGCTCACCACCTTAATAACAATAACAACAACAACAACAACTAATAATAATAATAATACCAGCAACAGCACCTGTTGTCTGTGTCCATTTGTATAATAATAATGTTTATAACTTTTGTTCCAGTCTGTAAATTTGGAAGTAGAAATATAATTGATTTAATCAGCCCCTAATTCTTCACTGATATCTCTTTCATTGATCTTAAAGGAATGAAAGATGAAGTTAGCTTAGGCAGGATTTGAATTCAGAACAAAGGAACTGACAGAATAGTGCAAAGCCTTTCCTGTGACCCTCTGCATTTCAACTTTTAACAAACTCTATCGTTTTATTCTTGTCCATTATAGTAGCATTTATTTCATTTTCAGAACAAAACCTGACCAGCCTGGAGGAGACACTACACCTCTTGCCTTCTGCAGATTTGAGAACAGTTGCCAAATCGTTTTACCATAATTGTTCCAACCAGACCAAGGTACAAATAGTTGACCTTTTACTGAAGCACTGCAAACAACAGTCTGTCAGATCTCTCTTTGAACCAAATGGATTGCAAACTGTGGAGAAATCAATGATGAATCGGTAACACTTTTGTTTTATTGTAATGGAAAAAGTGGCGGGGGGGGGGGGGATATAAAGAAGGTTTTTATTTACATTGAGGCAGGGGCTATGACTTTTATAGATCCTCTGAGATTGGCTTAGCTAATTTTATTGCTGCAGGAAAATCATGTGCAGGGAAGGGGTTCCAGAGGGATGATATTCAGAGGAGGGAGGATATGGTGCAGTTGTTACTGTAAGTCCTGTGAAGGGAACACAGTATGGGTGACAAGTGGAGGAGAGATGAGTGATTGGAGACTGTCTGAATGAAGGGAACATTTGACCAGTCATATAGTTAATCTGTTTTTACCTGTGTTTATCCAAACTAACATGGGTTACAAGAATATATTATTGAGGTATTGTTTTACAACCACATGGCCTTCTTGTTGCTAACCTTTACTCGTTTTTCAAATCGGAGATATCTGTAGTCTTGGTAGAAAAGCTAGAGAGAAGAGGCAGCATGTCTGTGGGCCAGATGTTGGTGTGTATTGATGAACGAGTTGATAACAGTTAACTGGTGGCCTTACTGTCAATTTGGTGTAGGATATCTGTGTGTAGAACAGCTATAGCAGCAACTGTCCTTGAGATGGGAACTATTTCATTGTGGGACTCACCTGACTCTTGTAAACCAGGAAAATATAGGAGGTAGGAATAAACAAAACATTATGATGATGATAAAGAGAGTGAATTCGAGGTTGTGCCCCCGCCACTGCTTGATAGCTGGTGTTGGTGTGTTTACATTCCCATAGCTTAGTGGTTTGGCAAAAGAGACCAATCGAATTAATACCAAGCTAAAAAGAAATTACTGGGACCGATTCATTCAGCTAAAAATTCTTCAAGGCAGTGCCCCAGCATGGTCACAGTCTAATCACTGAAATAAAAGGTAAAAGATGTTAGTGTGTGCGTCTCCTTGTCTTGATATTGTGTGATGTAAATGCATATCGTTCATTCCCAATATTCTGTGAAAACTTGTCTGGCCATTGGGAAATATTACCTTGCTTGGAAAAAGGAAAGGGTTGATGACAGACAGACAAAGCATCTGGTTGTAGAAAACTTGTTGCAATAAATTCTTTCTGACTCATGTAAGCATGAAAAAGCAAATGCTAAATGATGATGAGAATTGGTGTAAATGACTGAAAGCTTAATCAAAAGCTTTATCATATCACAGTTGGTGGCTTTTAAACTTTTTTTTTATTTCCCTGCTTCTAATTCCATGGTTGGAGTTAAATTTGCTTTTAATTTTGGCATTGATGATAATAAAAGAAGCAGATAAGGATTTGGTGCCAGGGGAGGGTGTTATATTGGCCTGAAGTCACAAATGGTATTAACTGTTTATAGTTCCAGTTCAGCCTTGATCCAGTTGACATGATCCATTCCAGCCATGACTAATCCACCTCTTTACTTTGTCTTACTTTGAAGATCTGTATTTTTTTTTTTTTGAGCTGAAAATAAAGTGAACAGTTGTTGCTTAACCCTGATGTAGCAGTCTTGTTGTTGAAAGTAATCCAGCTGTGACCAACCTGTTGTTTTTTAAGGATATCTAGGACTAAATTACTTGAAGTGTCTTTTTTCATTTAAGAAAGCAAGGTGTGAATTGAGGAAAATCTGGCTACTATTTCTAGCATCTTAACTGACCATGTAGATTCTCTGTTGTGGGTTTAGTGAACAAGATTTGGTGCAGATAGTAATGAATGTCTAATTCCTCAAGAAATAGCAGTCAAATCCCCCTCAGATCACACCTGAGCATCTTTGAAAAAAAAAATTTACACCTGAGAAAGGAATACACTGGAATGTCTGTCTTTACTTATAAGTCTACTGTTCCAGACTTCTGCTATTCCATCAGCATTGAAATGGATTTAAAAAACACCATCAACAACAACATTGAAAGTTGACATTTCTGAAACCATTTATTGGATTATTTCATAAATTCTAATTGTTGTTTATTTGATTTGTTACAGCGCCAAAAAACTTCTTGGACCATGCTTTAAGTTAGTGGAATCTCATCGCTCTGTTTTTGTACGTTTGTTAACTCTGTTCTCATTGTGTGTGAACTCTATGGATGACGAAACTGGTGGTGCAATTTCTGCACAATTGTAAGTTGCTAATTTTCATATTGTTCTTACTATTATTATTATTGAAGCAGTGAGCTGGCAGAGATGTTAGCGTTTCAGCCAAAATGCTTAGCGGCATTCCATGTCTTTGCATTCAGAGTTTAAATTCTGTCAGGGTTGACTTTGCCTTTCATCCTGTTGTCGTCGATAGAATAAATACCAGTTGAGCCCTGGAGTCAATGTAATTGACTAGCCCTCTCCCACCTATATTGTCAGACCTTGTGACTATAGTCAGAAGGATTATTATTATTATTATTATTATTAAGGTGATGAGCTGGCAGAATTGTTAGCATGCCGGGCAAAATGCTTAGCGGCATTTCATCCGTCTTTACATTCTGAGTTCAAATTCTGCCTTTCATCCTTTCGAGGTCAATGAAATAAGTACCAGTTGAGCACTGGGGTCGATGTAATCGACTCGCCCCCTTCCCCAAAATTTCAGGCCTTGTGCCTACAGTAGAAAGGATTATTATTATTATTATTATTTTAAAGCAGTGAGCTGCAGAATTATTAGCATGCCAGACAGAATACTTTGCAGCATTTTGTCCATCTTTACATTCAAATTCTGCCAAGGTTGACTTTGCCTTTCATCCTTTCAAGCTTGATAAAATAAGTACCAGTTGGACACTGGGGTCAGTGTAAGTCAATTACTAGGGATATTTGAAGAAGGAATTTTTATATTCCAAAATATTATATCAGACTATGGATGATTAAATTACAGCAGTTATTATAATCCATTGTTGTTATTATAGTGCATTGTTGTGCCATTCAAAACCCATTTTTTTACAAACAATACACAAAGCTTCAAACAAACTACAATACTCTCCTATATATATATGTATATATATACAGATATATATATGTATATATATATGTATATATATATATATATATATATATATATATATATATATATATATATATATAGTAGGATATGAAAGTCATTATGAATCAGTAATGTATATTTTTTGTCATTTTATGTCTTAGTTTTAATTTCGAATCCAACCAGAGTGGATTTTGCTATAACCAAGAATCCAAAAGATTTGAGGATTTGATATCACCTGTTAGAATATTTACTCAAGTTCTAAATTTTCAGGTTTCAGATGCTGCAAGTAAACATTGGTCGTGTTGTGTTCCCCACTTATAAAATTCACAGACAAACAGAAATCTTTCAATCAAGAAATGACTTAATCAGGTAAAAAAAAGCTCATTAATACTCATTTACATAGTTTTGCTTTTTTTTTTTTTTCAATTAAGCCAGAGTGGGGAAGGGCAATGCCTGTGACCCTTTTAAAATGGGATAATTGTCATCACATGCGCATTTTCCATTACTGGCATGGGTTGGACAGTTTGACAGGCTCCTACGGTCCCAAAGACTGCATCATGCTACAGTGCTTGTTTTGGCATGGCTTCTACAGTTGGATACCCTTCATAATGCCAACCACTTTACAGAGTGTACTGGGTGCTGTTTTGTGTCACTAACACTAGTGAGGCCATCCAGTTTTGCAAGACTATGAATCCTGAGGGGGAGGGCTTTATGCTAGGAGATGATGGGGCAAAAGTATGAGAGAAGGGGCCAGAGCAAATCTGGTCTCTTACTGTGGAGGAGCTGCATGACATTTTAGAAGGGAGGGCTGGAGGGATTGAGGGAGGGTGTGGGAGATGACTGACCATGTTGAGCAATAGAACAGTCATGATGAAACAATGATGTTCATTAGAAATTCTTTTATGAAGGCCAGTTCTTTGGTGTTACTCAGCTGAGAGAGGTATGGGATTCTCTGATGAATACACAAAATATGCATAAGTAACTACTATTTTGACTATTACATAAAATCTAGTGAAACCTGACTGGATTATGGTTTAGATATTTTAGTTACTACAGGCTTCCATACTTTACTACAACCAACAAAGTAATGGGTTTCTGATGATTATATGAAATAGACAAGTAACTACTGTCTTGGCTATTACATAAAATCTAGTAAAACTAAAGTGGGTTACAATTGGGATATTTTGGTTTGTGCAGGCCTCCATACTTTACTACCCTGCTTCCACTAAATCTATGTATTCTTCTGGTATTTTCCTAGGTATGGTGATGCTATTCAACTGGACAGTGAAATGGTTTCTAGAATGGAGAAGAAGGATTTATCTGGTGCCTATGAAGTCTACCTCAAAGCCAAAATGCTCTACGATGACAACAAAAAGGACAAAAGAATAAAAATGTAAGTTATCTTTGAAAAGTAATTTTTTCTCTCTCTCTCTTTAAACTTGTGTGTGTGTGTGGGTTTGTTTGCATTTGTCATCATCATCTGGTCAGGCTTGCTCAGACAAATGTCTTTCAATTGCTACTGTCTTGTCTATGGTCACAGGTCCTATGGACGATTGCGGTGCCAGTCAAACTGATGAGTTTCCCAGACCAAGTTTCCTAAGAGTGTAATTTGTTCCGAGAAGTTAGAAGAAATCCAAAGACAAAGTATTTTTTATGCTTTGCTTCTTTATTTAAGACACTAGGATATAATTTGTAGGAGATTTGCTTGCTATTTCTAGCATATCAAGCAACCCTGTAAAGGCTCCCTCATTATTTCAAAGTTATGCTATATATGGAGGAATAGATGTGTTAGTTATATAACTGGTAAAAGATGGCTGAGTTGATTAGATGTTGAATAACTAAGCTAAGTGGTCAGTATTCTGTGTTCTACCCCTGGCATTGGATTTAGGAACCACTGTTAAGTTCTGGGTTTTATGTAATTAACTTCCTGCCTCCTCTCAAGATTGCTGGCCTTGTGCCAAAATTAGAAAGACTCTTGTAACAACACAATCATCATCATCATTGCTTAACATCCGCTTTCCATGCTGGCATGGGGGAGCCGGTCAGGTAGGAGCCTGCATTAGGCTTCTGCAACTGTTTTGGCAGGATTTTTACGGCTGGATGTTCTTCCTAACACCTACCACTCAACAGAATGGACTTAGTGCTTTTCACGTGGCACAAGCAAAGTCAAAGAAATTAATCAAACATTGTATAATTAAATACATGTAAATTTACTTATAATTGATTCAGATTTTAGATTGTCTTATGTAAAAATAGTGACATCTCAGGCCTTATAATTGCACTGTGGACCACCATAACTTCGGTTTGGAACACTTGTGGTCTGTCTGGGCCTTGATGAGCGTTACTGGTATAGTCCATTTAGTAATAAGTAGGTACCACAGGATAGTAGTATAGTCTAGTCAAAAGTAGCTGTAGAATGGTACAGTCCTCTTAGCTGTAAGTAGGTACCCAAGATGTGCTATGATCTACTTAGTAATAAGTAGATACCACAGGTGGGTGGTATAGTACACCCAGGTAAAAACTCATTAATGCTGTTGCTATCATGCTATCTTTTGTTATTTTTGTTTGTTTAGGTGGGACAAGAAACTACCCCTATTTCTGAGACATTGTACCACTGGGTACGTTTGTTCCCATATCCTCTTCCAAGGGGTTGAATTGCTTCAAAGACAAAGGAACTACAAAGATGCTGTTGCGATATTAGAGGAGTTACTGTCCCAGGACATATATGGCTGCAGCCACAGAGGTCGTTGGTATGATCGATTGGCCTTGAACTTGGATCAACATTTGCAGTCACCAGGCAAGGTAGAGCAATTAGTCTTGTTTTGAAAACAAAGTTTCCATGTTTTCCCTTTCAGCTACCCTACTCCTCCCCTCTTCTTCTTTCCTTTTCTCCCCCTCTCCTTCCCCCCTCTCCTCCTGCTTGATCTGGACTGACTTAATGGTGGTGGGAGTTAAACAGTAACAAGGAGAAAACACATGACATAAAAAAGGCACCAGAGGAGCGATGCATACCCTGTGCACAGATAAATTTTTTTCTCAAATTATAGTGTGGCCTGCAATGTGTTGCTTATCCACACTTTTTAATTGAACTGAATTAAGCTTTGTAAGTGTTTGTCTAAAAGCGGATTGGAAGTCTGAGTAGATGACAGCTAAAAGTAGACTTGATCGATGTCTACACCAAACACATGAGTAAAATTTGCATATGACTAAATAAATGATTATTCAAATAATAATCATGATTAAGAAAAAGAAAGTGAACAAAATGAAATACTTATAGAAAATGTTGCATAGAATTTCAAAAGATGCTTGGATTTGGTCATTCAACCATTCATTGACACCTGCATGCCACTGTAAAAGTCAGCAAATTGGGTCAATGGGTTCCTCACAAACTTCCCGAGTCTAATTGCGTGCACAGAGTGAATGTTGTAGGTGTTGTTGTCAGACTGTAAACACTCAGAACCAAAGCTGCAGGACGTCACATTTGATGCTCTACCAATTCCACCAGTCTACTGTCTTGCATTTGTATTTTATTGACTCTGAAAGGATGAAAGGCAAAGCTGACTGGATGTGACTGGGGAGGGTCTCCAGAGGCTCAACATCACCTTGGAGGATGCAGAGGGACTGGCATGGGACCATCAGTGATGGAGAGTGCTGGTGGTCCTGGTTGGCTGTACACATGATGATGCCTCAGGGTCCCATTAAGCAAGCAAGAGTATGAAACACCAGGTAACTCCCATCTGATGTTCCAATGCCAATGCCTGTTCACCATATATAATATGTGTGTATGTATGAGTATGTGTGTGTTTGTGTGAGTGTGTTTGCATGCATGTATGCACATGTATGTGTGTTTATGTGTTAAAATTTGTTAATTTTCTTTTTGTTATTGTTTTGTTTCCAGGCTCTGGACATAATAGAAAAAGGTTTGAAGGACTCTTTGGTTTCTGTTGGTCACAGATATTCTTTATATTTAAGAGCAGAAAAAATTTGCAAAGATTCCAAATCTCGCTGGCACAAAAGATTAAAGAAACTCAAACATGAACCTGTTGTTGAGGCTCCTAAGGTATGTTTCACACCTTTACAGTCGAAGGAATTTTTCTAAACCACCAATTACAGGTACAACACTAACTGATGGTTCAGAACCTCTTATAGTTTGCACTAATTTACCTTGATACCTGTATTTTGATTAATTCTTTTCATAAATTTAATATATGTTTAATTTAAGGTGGTCAGCTAACGGAGTCGTTAGCATGCCAGGTGAAGTGCTTTGTGGCATTTCGTCCATCTTTAGGCTCTGAGTTCAAATCCTGCTGGGGTTGGATTTACCTTTCAGGGTCGATAAAATAAGTACCAGTTGAGTGCTGGGGTTGATTTAATTGACTTTAGCCCCTCCCCCCAAACTACTGGCCTTGTGCTAAACTTTGAAGCCAATATTTGTTTCATTTAGTGAGTGCTGACCAGGGTGACCACCCATGTTTCAGAAAAACCAGTTAGCCTGAAAGACTTTGGTACCTCTAATTACCTTAATTAATATGTTTGTTTTGTTTGTTTTAATTTTGCTTTCTTTATAGGGTAATCTAAAGGGATGTAACAAAGTAATATAAATGGATGCCTAGTTTTATATCTTGCTATTTTTAGTTTAATTCTTACAGAATTTAACACTGCTTACCATCCTCCTGGGATCAATATTAATTGTAATACACTCAGGTCAGCAGTATTGTGTCTATATTGTATTTGCTGAAGAACTGTGAAGTTGGTTACAGGTTCCTTAATGAACCAATTTATAATTAGTTCACTGCATTAATGGGGTGAGTTTGTGCAACTTGGACAGAACAAATAACACATTATTTTTGTTAAAAATCACAGGTTTATTAATTTTTACTCAAGCGAGATCGTTGCCAGTGCCACTGGACTGGCTCCTGTGCAGGTGGCACGTAAAATACACCATTTTGAGTGTGGCCGTTGCCAATACTGCCCGACTGATCTTCATGCCGGTGGCACGTGAAAGCACCCACTACACTCTCGGAGTGGTTGGCGTTAGGAAGGGCATCCAGCTGTAGAAACTCTGCCAAATAAAATTGGAGCCTGATGTAGCCACCCGGTTTACCAGTCCTCAGTCAAATCGTCCAACCCATGCTAGCATGGAAAGCGGACGTTAAACGATGATGATGATGACCAGTATATATTGGCAGACGACATGAATACACACACTCCCTTCCACTCTCTTTCTCTCTATGCACACACACACATATGATGGGCTTCTCTGTTTCCATCCACCAGGGCCACTTGCAAGGTCTTGGTTAGCCTAGGTCTATAATAAAAGATGCTTACCCAAGTTGCCTTGCAGTGGGACTGAACCCTAAATGATGTACTTGGGAAGCAAACCTCATAACTACACAGCCATGCCTTCAAATCGGGAAAAATAAATGTCAAACAGTGAAGATAAATGAAAATAACAAAATAACATGAGCTGCTTTATTGAGATGTTGTGAACCAAATGCTTGATTATAGAAATAATAAACAGTGGTGTATTTATTTAATATTTCAGGTATTTATCACTGGTAAAACATTAGAATGTGGTTTACCTGGCGTCAGGTATCGGTTTATTACTAATAATTATGATGCAACAGATGGTACTTCCTCTGAAGATGTAGTAATGTGTACTGTTGAAATTCTGGTTCTTAATCATTACATGAATAATGGCTATCCACAAGGTAAGAAACTTAATTCTAACACAGGATTTTATCCTCACTTGGTAAATCAATCAATCAACCTTTTTTGACTTGGTTGAACAACCAGTCCCAACCAGTTGGGATTCACATTATGGGTTCAACTATTCATCCTTTTAATTGCTGAATGCAAAATGTAGCTTACAAAACCTCCATCACTGAAGGTTCCAATTACAGCTTGCAAAACCCCTGTCACAAGGTTATCCATTTACTGCTGAATGGACTGTGCAATGTGAAATGAAGTGTTTTGCTTGAGAACGCAACACATAACTGGTGTGGGTATGGAAACCATGATCTTGCGATCATGAGTGCAACACCCTAACCACTTGGCCATGCACCTTGGTAAAACTGCCCAATGATGCAGAAGGAATTTAGGTGATTTTTGTCAACAAATTCAGTTTCTCTACTTCTGATGTTGTGAGAGATTTAGCTGTTAAATTGTTTCGGTCAAGTGTTAATGAAGATGTTATTTAATTAAATGTGATATTGATTAATTTCACATCGTTTGTCTTCTGTTGCAGGTCTGCACGCTGAAGGTTCCATCATGCATTTCCTTTTTGCTCTGTTCTTCTTCGACATCCTTTACATGGACATACCTGATGTCTTCATTAGTCCCTTTCAAGCATGTCCCCTTGACATGGCATCTCCTGACTTCTATTTAAACAGAAAAGAAGCCATCGATGAGCGTTTGCAGTTCATCTCCACTGCATCTCTACAGGTGAGGCTTTTTGCGTGTGTGCGTATATATTTACCTTCTTCCTGAACAGAAATATTCATCAATCCTATTCACTTTTCTTACTTATTGATCCCCCCCCCCCCCCACATTCTTTCTCTCTCTATATAATGTATGTGTGTGTGTGTATTTTATATTTTTTGTGTGTGTATTTTATATTTTTTGTGTGCAGATATAATAACTGAAGATGATCTGAGACGCATGCTCAGTGTCTCTTTATGCATTAAATTATCAAATTATCCAATTTTTCGTTTTTGAAAAGGCAAAAAAGATATGAAAACGTTCAGAGTTGTCCCCCTTGCTTTCTTATCCAAGTGATAATGTTGGATAATCTTACAGTATTTTCTCCTAATGGCTATTTTCAACCCTGCTGTGATAATTTGTGATGCTGTACTTTAGCCCTAGGTCACACATGACCAAAGGCATTCCAGCTATGACCACCCTGTCTTTTTCTTACGTTCGGGGAACCCAGGGCCACCTTATGCAACATACCCTTTGCTGGTTGAGTGATTTGAAGGACATTTTGCTGCTATTTGTCGCAAGTCTTACACTCATGTAGAGACCTCAGTTTAAAGTACAGGAGTGGGTTGGACTACCTAGGGTCAGTCATGGCTATTGCTTAGTTTTAGTTGCTCAGTTCTCCTTATAGAACAAGAGGTGGTGGTAGGCATTTCACATCATACAGCACTAATACTATCAAGGGACAGCATGAACACCTCAACATCCTCTTCTGAACTAAACGTCTTAGGCATTATGCCTCTTTTGGAAAAGGCAACTGATGACCAGTTATATCTTTCAAGATATCAAAATATCGTAGCAAGCAAAATAATATGAATTAATGTAAGAACATGTTTTCATGTTGAACATGGAGCATTTACATCTTTCCACACATGATGCCCGGTTGAGTAAAAAGGCGTTGTGATGAACATGGAAGCCATGGGTGGATATAAACCAGAGTGAAGGTTTTGGTGGTAGTAGCAAATATTCGAACTGGAAATCGGCTATGTATGGCGGGTACAGACTGACTTGAGCCCTGCAAATTGCTATGGACCCAGATTTTAAAGCTATTGTTTAGCTACATTAAATTCATCTTAGATTCTTTTAATACACTCTGTGTCATGTATAACATCTATCCATCCATATGTATCATCATCTTCATCATCATCATCTGCTTTCCATGCTGGCATGGGTTGGACAGTTTGACAGGAGCTGGCCTGGCAGAAGACGGCACCGTTTCTGTGTCTGCTTTGGCATAGTTTTTTTTTTTTTACGGCTAGATTCTCTTCCTAACACCAACCACCCCACAGAGTGGACTGTGTGCTTTTTACATGGCACCAGCACAAGTGAGGTCAGTTTTGTCATGGTTTTTATGACTGGATGCCCTTCCAAACGCCAACCACTTCACAGTGTGGACTGGATGCTTTTTACATGGCATGTATTGCATGGTTCGAAATGAATTGAAGAGCCAGATGTCTTTGCCAAACTCCAATGCCAGCCAATTCACAGAGGGTATTGGGTGCTTTTCATGGCACCAGTACTAATGAGTGTACTAGGTACCTGTAAGACAAGGCTCCTCATATTGAGGGATATCAAAGTATGTGAGGGGTGGGGGACAAGAGCAGGTATCTTGTTGAAAGTGAATACATGGCTTCCCCATCTGGAGAGAGAGATACAAGGTACTTGGTGAAAATGAAAAGAGAATAGAATAGGGAGCAAAAGGTGGGTTGGTAAGTGCTTTAGAGTGAAAAGTGTGACTAATGATTAGAGATAGGAATTTAGTTAGATGCAGTGAATATCAGTTTGAGGGAGAGGAAGTGAAAGAAGGAAATAGAGGTGGGGCAGGGGGAGGTCAGTGACAAGGGACGGTAGTAGGGATACACTGTGAGGTAAGGCTAGACAGGGCCTCATTTTTTTGAGATGGAAGTGTCTTCTCAAGTCCAGTCATCTCGGCCATGATTTGTTAAATTGTTCAATTATTTTGTTTTTCTTCTTGCAGGAACTAAATGAGCAAATAGCAAAAGTCTGGGAAGACAATTATGGCTGCATGCTTGCAGGTGGCAAGTGGGAGATGTTTAATTCACTTTCTGAATTGCAGGTTTGTTTACATTTGTTATCATAGAAACAACTGAAACTGTTTTGTCATTCTTCTCTCTCTTCCACTTCATCTCTTCCTTTTTCCATTCTTTTACTTAAGAAGAAATCATTAATATGTGAGCTAACAATGGAGTCACTAGATGTGTTAGAAATAGCAGCAACATCTCCCTCCTATCACATTATGCTATCATCAAAAACAGAACACATTGCATAGTGCAGTCCTAGGGAGACTTACTCTCTGTTCAATTCCTCTGCATTATTCTGTTTGCTGTTCATGCATTTTCTGATGAATTGTAATACATCTGAGTGTTGTATGTAATAACTTCATTGTTATTATTATTATTATTATTATTATTATTATTATTCATTATTATTATTATTATTACGTGCAGGTGGCACATAAAAAACACCATTTTGAGCGTGGCCGTTGCCAGTACCATGTGACTGGCACATAAAAGCGCCCACTACACTCTTGGAGTGGTTGGCATTAGGAAGGGCATCCAGCTGTAGAAACTCTGCCAAATCAGATTGGAGCCTGGTGTACCCTTGTGGCTTGCCAGTCCTCAGTCAAATCGTCCAACCCATGCCAGCATGGAAAGCGGACGTTAAACGATGATGATGATTATTATTATTGTGGCAGTGAGCTGGCAGAATTGTTAGCGTGCTGAACGAAATGCTTAGCAGCGTTTTGCCCATCGCTATGTTCTGAGTTCAAATTTCACCGAGGTTGACTTTGTCTTTCTTCCTTTCAGGGTTGATAAAATAAGTACCAGTTGAACACCGGGGGTTGATGTAATCGACTCATCCCCTCCCCCAAAATTGCTGCCCTTGTGGCAGAACATGAACCCATTATTATTATTCATTATTTTTGAAGAACAAAAGACAAATGCAGAATGGTAGCCACTAAAGCACAAAGTCAGCTCAACCATTTTCAACCATTTTCAACCTGGGGCTATAAACAATGTTTTATATTGCTGTTATTGTTTAGCCCTTGGTCAGCCTTGACTGATCAAAGGCATTCTAGCAATGACTATCCCCTCCTTCTCTCAGACATGGTGTATCTAGGGTTGCTTTATCCTATGTGTCCCTTCTTTTTCAAAGTGACAGGGAGCATTTGGGAGACTTGGTTCTTATTTCTAACATGCTGAATGACTTCATATTAGTTTCCTCATTGTCTTTAATATTGTTGGAATTATGGTAGATTGGCAGAGATGTTGGGTTACTAGGCTAAATAGTTAAATGTAGTTTGGTTTCAGACCTCTACATTCTGAGTTCAAATCGTGCCCTTGTCTTTCATCCCTCCAGATTTGATAAAATAACTACCAGTTGTTCATCCACCTGAAATTCATGGCCTTAAGCTTATGCATGAAAATCCTTATGTATCAATTGTTGTGGCTGTGTGGTAAGAAGTTTGCTTCCCAGCCACATAGTTTTGGGTTCAGTCCCACTAAGTGGCACTTTGAGCAAGTGTCTTTCACTATAATCCTAGGCTGGCCAAAGCCTTGTAACTGGATTTGGTTGATGGAAACTCAAAGAAGCTCATTGTGTGTGTGTGTGTGTGTAAATGTATCGTGGCACTAATAACCTGGTGTTTGAACTCAGTATACACTGTCATGGTTGGAATTTCTTTGATCATGGACCTACTTAATCAGGGTTGATCTGGGGTTAAACAACAACCTTTCCTACCACGACCTGCTAGAAATATTGTCCAGATGTCCCCTGATTCACATTCTACTTTCTTAAAAAATAAAGGACACTTTACATATTGTTGTCCAATTACACAATGCCTGGGAAAGAAAAGATGGGGTGGTCATATTTGGGCCATCTTTGTTCATAAGCTTGCTTAATCAGTGCTAGTCTAGGGTAAATACCCTCCTACCACTCATTATCCCTTCTTTGTTTCACGGTCAAACTCTACTTTATAAAAACTCTCCCCTCATCTTTTCTACTTGTACACAGGTGGGCGTGAAAAATATTTTGTTTCTTTCTTATTTATTTCTATTTTAATTAAATAATAATTTTTTTCGTTTAATACCAGGGTCTGGTTAGTTGTATGGAAGGTAAGATTCTGGCAGGAATCTTTGGAAGGTATGCCAAAAATCCGCGTCACACTCGAAGTGGGTTCCCTGATTTAACCCTTTGGAATGTAAACACAAAGAAATTCAAGGTTTGTTGCATTTTTATGACTTCTCTCTCTATACTTTTTCCTGTATACATTCACTCTTCATCTCCTTTATACACCCTCCCTTAATAGTTTAATCTCATACAATCACGGTACTTGATAATAAACTGTGTCTGTGTTCTTTAGTTTTGCTTGAACTCCGAAATCAGGGAGATTCAGCATGAATGACGAGGCTGACCCATTTGAATTAGAGGTACTACTCATTTTTGCCAGCTGAGTGGACTGGAGCAATGAGAGATAATACACGTTGTTCAAGGACAACTTGCTGCTAGGAACTGAAAGGAATTGAACTCATCACCTTACGAGCCTGAACCAAATAACCAAACCACTGAACCACGTGCCTTTGATCACTGATAAATGAATACTCTGCAGTGCAGCTTAATCACACCTATTCCTGATTATAAACAGGAAGTTCTATATTTCTGTTCTGTGTTGTATGGCATCCTTGGATGGTCTTTGACTGGTTCTGATATCATATCAGTTTTTCCATGAGAAGGGGTTGCTTGCCCCAACACTTTGTCCTTCATTTCTGGGGAAAGGGACACTGTTAATAGTCTCCTCACAACCCTTCTCACTGCACAACAAATCAGATTCCAACAGAGAAAGTGAGAGAGAATTGACACCAGTACATGACTGGTATTTATTTGTTGACATGCGAAGGATGAAAGGCAATGTTGACTTTGACTGGATTTGAACTCAACACACAAAGATTTGAAGCAAATACCACAAGGCACTCTGTCTGATGCTCTACCAACTCAGTTTGTTAGTTTGAAGACATTAAACTAAGTTTTTTGGATTGAAAGAGGAAACTAAAATCTAAAGCTCTTTTGTAATAGTGTTAATAAATAATTGTATTAAAATGTTGGGAGGACATGCAACGTCTGTGATTGAATACACGCAATTTATATATCTGCCTCAATAAACTCTGTCTCATTCATGCAAGAATAGGAAAATGGATATTAAATGATGACGATGATGGTGGTTGGAATGCCTTTCATCATAAGTCTACCCAATCAGAGCTTCACTTGGGCTAAAAACAACAACTGTACATTTTATTGTTTCTCTTTTAACAATATTGATCTCCATTAAATTGGATATTTATGTTCCCATTAACTCTTCTATATCAATCTATTGAACTGTTACACTTCATTGATTTCATTCTGTTTGATCTCTTTCATTGTTTTCTAACTTTGAGATTTCATAGATTTTTTTTTTTTTATGTTAATGTTAAATTATTCCATCAATCAATAATTTATTACAGTCTCACAAAGACTGTAAAATCAAAGGAAAGCCATCCATGCCCGTCCCTGGTAAAACCTTGTACACCATATATCTAGTCTAGCGTTCTAATTTTTGTTTAATTTGGAGTTCTGATAATATTCTTGGAAAAGCAAGAATGCTGCAACTTGCTGTCTTTCTTTCTCAGAATGTGCGCAGGAGTGGCTGTGTGGTAAGTAGCTTGCTTACCAACCACATGGTTCTGGGTTCAGTCCCACTGTGTGGCACCTTGGGCAAGTGTCTTCTACTATAGCCTCAGACCGACCAAAGCCTTGTGACTGGATTTGGTAGACGGAAACTGAAAGAAGCCCGTCGTATATATGTATGTATATGTGTACGTATGTGTGTGTGTTTGTCCCCCCAGCATCACTTGACAACTGATGCTGGTGTGTTTACGTCCCCCTAACTTAGCTGTTCGGCAAAAGAGACCCATAGAATAAGTACTAGGCTTCCAAAGAATAAGTCCTGGGGTTGATTTGCTTGACTAAAGGCGGTGCTCCAGCATGGCCGCAGTCAAATGACTGAAACGGGTAAAAGAGTAATATTTTTTTGTGCAAGAATCATAAATAGATTTAATTGCTAGATTTCATTCAGTGAGTAATTATTTCTGAGTTGCCTTCTATTGGTCTGCTCTCTCTCTCTCTTTCTTTTATTTCTCTGCCCTCTCTGTTTATGTTAACTCCAAGTGCATTAGCAGCAAAAATGAAATGAAATAATTTGTTGAGGATTAAAACCACACCCAAGCTTATGACCATGGAAGTTTACCCTTCGTACTTCATGGTTTCTAAAATGCTTAAAGATCTTTGTTTGGCAGAATTGATAGAACATTGGAAAAAAAACTGCTTTGGGATATTTGTTGCAGGGTTTTACCTTCTGAGTTCAAATCCTGCTAAGATAAACATTGCCTTTTATCCTTTTGGGCTGATAAAATAAAGCGCCAGTCAATTACTGGGGCCATTATAAACAAGTATTCCTTTCTCTCTAAGTTTCAGACCTTGTGTTTGCCTTTGTTAAAAACAATTATTGCAGTTTAAAAAAAAAAAATTGTACATGATTTTTATTTATAAAATGTGTCAAACAAATGAGATAACTGTCACTTTGTCAGTTACAATGATGGGGTTTCCAGTTGGTGTGATCAATGCTTGTGAAATTAGCATTACAAGTGGCTGAGCACTCTACAGACATGCAGACCCTTAATGTAGTTCTTGGGGAGATTCAGTGCAACACAGAACGTGACAAGGCTGGTCCATTTGAATAACTCAAAAATGAGTAGAACTCAATTTTGCCAGCTGAGGACTGCAGCAGCAAGAAGAAATGAAGTGTCTTGCTCAAGGACACATGCTGCTAGGAATCGAACTCACAACTTTGAGCCAACTACCCTAACCTCTTAGCCACACACCTTCAAACAAATAATATAAAAGAGAACGCGTGTAGTTCCTAGTGGGAACTAAACCCACATCCACTTAATTCATAGCTTATATGTATCTCTTGTGATTGTATATTTGACTTCATCATTTAAAATCCGTGTTCCATGCTTGTTTTAAGCTATTAGACAAAGGATCCAATGAACTGAAGGACTGCATCGTACTCCAGTGTTGCTTTGACATGGTTTCTGTGGCTGGATACCCTTCTTAATACTGAGGCACAGTATAGCTGAATGGTTAAGAAGTTCATTTTGAAACTACACAGTTCTGGGTTCAATCCTACTGTATGGCATCTTGAATTGACCTGTATTTCATGAGTGAAATTGAGTCAAAAGAAATTGTATCGAAGCCTGTCAGATTGCATCTGTAATTCAAAAGTGAGAATCTTGTCACAGACTGTTTCATACTGATTCTGCCTGACAATTATTGGTAGGGTATACATTAATGTGCTCTACTCAGCCACTCACACATTAATTCAGGAGCTAGTTTTACACTTGACCAAACAACTGAATCCTCGTCATATAAATTCGTTTGAACATTTATAATTTTTCTAAATACTAAAAAAAAAAAAAAATATGTAACGAGTTCTTTTGAATCTGACAACGACACTTAACCCATTGGCTTAATGAAGAGGTACAGTACTGCCTTTGTACTTAGAACACTAAACAGTTTTAGGATGGTTCTATTATTGAAACATGTGATGTATTTAGTATTGTTAACCACTTAAACGAACTCCACTCCTTCATTATGGTTATCTTTGTTCATCCGGACAATTAAAGCAAACAAGATCTTAGTGACATGCTCCTAAATACAACACAAAGTGTCCTACAAGATCTGAACTTCTCTTGGGCAGTTTCCCCAAAAGTAAACCAACCTACGTAATTGTGTTACCTCAGTTTTCTTGTCTGTATGCAGAAATTGAAGGTAAACAACTCTTGTGTTTATATTGGTTTCATTCAGTTAGTGGGTGTTTCTCAGTTGGATCTCTAAATCATTTAATGTCTGCTTTTCCATGTTTGCATGGTGTCGGATGGAATTTGTTAAGGCACATTTTCTACGATCGGATCCCCTTCCTGTCGCTATAACTAGACAAGTCTTTTCAGGAAACACCCGAAACGAATAATCTCGTTTCTATGGCGATGATGGTCATTTACAACCATCACGTGCTGTCTAGACCAGGGGTTTTCAAACTGTGGTCTGCGGACCACAGGGGGTCCGCAAGGACAAGACAGGGGTTCCGTGGACAGCAAATACTTTTTATGGGCAATTTGATTTTACATATATTTTTTAATCGAAATCTTTTAATTGACAATGAACCTATTTGTTAAATACTGTTAAATAAATAAATGTAAAAATATATGTTATTTTAAGCAAATATTTATGTATAAATCTCATAAGCGTTTATAAGGGGGTCCCTAAGGTAAAGCCTGAAATATAAAGGGGTCCGCAAGTCAAAAAGTTTGAAAACCCCTGGTCTAGACAATGGTATACATAGACACGGATTTTATTTTCCGTCTACCAAATCCACTCACAAGGCTTTGGTCGCCTCGGGGTTACCTATAGACTACACACATACAAGATGCCATGCAGTGGGACTTGAACCTGGAACCACATGGTTGGGATCCAAGCTTAACCCACACAGCTATTACAAAATGTATTACTGATTGTTAATCTAAATGTTAATATTCTTATTTACAGATCTCGGAAGTCAAAGGCCCTGGTGACCGTTTGTCCACCAAACAGATGTTGTGGTTGGATTATCTCATCAAATTAGGAGTTGATGCTGAAGTCAGTCACATAAAACGTAAGAGAAAACCTTACTTTCATTATTTCAAAGTCGTCATCGTTTAACGTCCGTTGTCCATGCTGGCATGGGTTGTACGTTTCACAACTGAAGTTTAGGGTTTCTAACCACACTCGTGGGAATCAGGCTGACAGAAACCTAATTATTTGTAGAAATAGTTGGAAATAAAAACTGCTGCATCTGTGAGGGGAGGTAACTTAGGATGGTGTGTGGTATTGTTTCATTATGGAATGGCTCAGAACTTGAATCGATATGCGTCTACAAAGAGAGGGCGTGGTACTTCAGCATGGTTTGCAGTCAATAACTGAAACTAGGAGAAAGTATTGTGAATAATCTTAATATCGAGGTTTAGTGTAGTTGAAACCTCAAGTACTGCATTGTTAGTTCCTATTTGTAGCTGATTGTTATTACATAAGGTTCGTCTTATAAAGTAGGTTGGTGGGATAGTTAAGTGTGTGGCTGTTTAATGGACAGAAAAAAATCAAAGATTACGGATATAATTCATGCTGTTTCTGTTTTAATATGCTGGTATGGATTATTAGACAAGTCTAT
>NC_142948.1:6290839-6378339 GCF_046866305.1 Octopus bimaculoides | reverse complement strand
TTGCAGAGAGGTGACCAGTCGATTACATCAACCCCAGTGCATAACTGGTACGTAATTTATCATCCCTGAAAACTCAGACCATAAACCTGCAAGAAATGTCTTGAAGCATTTTGTCCAGCACACTAACAATTCTGCCAATTTGCCATTTTAATAATAATGATGATGATAATAATAATAATAATAATAATAATAATAATAATAATAATAATAATAATCCTTTCAATTAAAGTCACAAGGCCTGAAATTTGGGCAAGGGGGCTAATCGATTATATCAACCCCAGTATTCAGCTGGTACTTATTTTATTGACCCTGAAAGGATGAAAGGCAAAGGTGACTTCAGCAGAGTTTGAACTCAGAATGTAAAGAACTGAAAGAAATGCCACTTAGCATTTTATCCAATTTGATTATAATGATTCCAGTTTTACTGCATTCTTGATAGACAAAAATAATGGCATGTTCCTGCTTTCTAACACAATTACAGCTGACCCCAGTTGTCTTATAACGTTTAAAATAAACTGACATATGTAAAATGGTTTCAATTATTTTTGAACTGTCAGAGAATCCATGCTGGAGCCTAATCTTGCTGCTATGAAAGGAGCCATGATTCTCACCCAATAGATTTATGTAAATAGTAACCTATTAACCTCCTCCTGTGTGATCTGACCTCTCACCTTTGATCTTTAATGCTGCTGATATGCATTTTATTGTTTTATACAACCATTCATCCAGGCTGATAATGTGTGAGTGTGCATGCATGAGTATGTTTGTGTGTGTACACGCAAAAACGTCAAGACACACACACATAACAGTAGGAATACATACAGACCATGCATGCGTGTAAATATACATGTATTGTAGTGCATCTGAGCACTGTCTAAAACAAACTCAATATATTTATGTATATATATATATATATATATATATATATATATGTACACACACACATGCACAAAAACGCACATATTCACAGTTAAGTATATATGTATCTCTCTTTCTACCTATTTATCCATCAATCTATATATCTACCCATCTATCTACCTGCCTACATATCTATTTATCTGTCTAGCTATGTCTATCTATCTATGTGTTTTCATATATATATATGTATACGTACATATACGAATCTATGCATACATATGTACACACTCACATACATTCATTAATTATCATTTTGACATTTATTTTTCCATGCTTGCTTGATTCAGTCAGGATTTGTTGAGCCAAATTTTTAGAGGCTGAGATATTTTGTACCCTGCCAAGCATACAGTGTACCCTTTCTGCTGATCCCTTTCACACATGCATTACATCTTTTAACCTTTTTAAAGAATAAAAAGTTTTGAATGGTACAACAATGCACTATAATAAAAACAATGGGCTATTTCATTTTCCCCTTACCCTGTTGCACACTTCCCCCTGCCAGTCCACCTTCACATATATATATGTGTGTGTCATGGGTCTGTGTTAGTCCCCCTCCATCTCTTGTTTACATCCTCTTAACTTAGCAATTCACCAAAATGGACTAACAGAATAAGAACGAGGCTTAAAAAAAGTACTGGTGTCGATTCATTTGACGAAAAATTCTGTGAGGTGGTGCCCCAGCATGGCCGCAGTCTAAGACTGAAACAAATAAATTATAAAAGATCTGTATATATAAGAGCTAACACATGAAACTCATGGCCCTTGAGCTACTGTTACTTCTGCCAAATACTAATAAAAATATGTGTGTATATATATATATATATATATATATATATATATATATATATATATATATATATGTAAATGCAGATGTACAAGCATATGTTTATACCTGTATACATTATATATATAGTCACAGGTTTTTTATGCATTAAATCCATTTATGCATTAAAATCACAAGTAAAAAAATATATATAAATGCATAAAAGAAATCATTTTGGCTCTAGCATATTTTTCATATATTAACACAATATATCCAGCAGGGTGTTATAAAAACCAGTTTTGATTTTATATTTCATCTTTTCTGCTTGTTGTTTCTGTTCAGTTCACTTTTCAACGCCATCAACTGTTGGTGGTAATTCAAAAAAAAAAAAAGAATTCATTGCCCCACCCACCACTTGATCCATTATATTTCATCTATGCCCCACGGACATAGTGTAGCCAACAATATTCATCTCATAATGCTCAGGACTTACTCATACTTAATCTGTATTACTAGGTATTTCCACAAAAATACCAATGTCTGCTGCTGTCATAATTTGCTGTTGGTAACATTGGATGAAATGCTGTACAGAGATGCCTAAGCACAAGCATGGCTATGTGGTTTTGGGTTCATTCTCAGTACGTGGTGTCTTGGACAAGTGTTTTCTATCATAGCCATAGGTTGATCAAAGCCTTGTGAGGGAGTTAAGCTGACGAAACTTAAAAAGAAGCCTATCTTGTATTTATGTATCAGTGTGCATGCTGTAGGCATGTGTATATGCATGCACATTCTTGTCATTGTGCATTAATTGTGAGCAAACTTCACCATCATACAGGAGATAACATTTGTTCAAATAAAACATGCACTCACACAAACACACGCACACACATGTATATATACAAGGTGGACTTAGAAGATACAAATTCAGTAGAAATGAGTGAGAAGAGAAGAACAGGGGATGAGGATGGGTGGAGGTTTTCAAGAGTGGATGGGGAATGGGTGAGAGGAAAAATATAATGAAGAACAAAATATGATATATATATATTGGTTTCGAATTTTGGAACAAGGCCAGCAAGTTTAGGAGTGGGGCTGAGTCAGTTACATGTTCTCAGCTGGCTCTAATTTTACCAACCCTGAAATACCCTGCAGCATTTGAAACTCAGATGAAATGCTGCTAAGCATTTTGTCCAGCATCCTAACAATTCTGCCAGCTAAAATACATTATGTGTGTGCATGTATATATATATATATATATATATATATATTGTTGTCGTCGTTTAACGTCCGCTTTCCATGCTAGCATGGGTTGGACGATTTGACTGAGGACTGGTGGACCAGGAAGTGACACCAGGCTCCAATCTGATTTGGCAGAGTTTCTACAGCTGGATGCCCTTCCTAACGCCAACCACTCCGAGAGTGTAGTGGGTGCTTTTGCGTGCTACCAGCACGAGGGCCAGTCAGTCAGGTACTGGCAACGGCCACGCTCGAAATGATGTATTTTACGTGCCACCTGCACAGGAGCCAGATATATATATATATATATATATATATATATATATATATATATATATGAATGTGTGTGCATATATATGTATGTGTGTGTGTATCTGAAAAATTAATAGGAAGGCCGTTATTCATAAGTTTTCTACTTTAATGATTAGATGTTTATATATCATTAGGTGTTTAAAAATTGTGACTCTGTTTTGAGTTACTTGTTTAAAAGTGGTTTTCAAACTGTTCTTTTATTGGTATCAGAGTTCCTTTAGTAAGTAGGAATCTTAAACTGCAAACACACACACACACATATTCTGCATAGGGATTTTAAACAGCAAACTCACACATTTATACACACATACTTACCAACACACATACTCGTATTCACATGTATATACTCATACATCCATATACATACACACTCATATATACTTATAAAAATTACTAAATATAAAGGGCGTTACTTCTTATTTTTTTACTGCCACAAGGGGCTATACACAGAGCTGACAAACAAGGACAAAGGAATTAAGTCGATTGGATCGACCCCGATGCATAACTGGTACTTAATCTATCGACCCCGAAAGGATGAAAGGCAAAGTCAGCCTCGGCGGAATTTGAACTCAGAACGTAAAGACAGATGAAATACTGCTAAGCATTTCGCCCGACATGCTAACGTTTCTGCCAGCTCGCCGCCTTAAGAACGGCGTTACTTCTGCCGCTCCCTTTTTATCATGGGATTGACCAGACTATCAGATGTTGTTACACAATTCTGATCACAGTGTGCTTCCTTGCAGTGTTGTACCTTTCAAATGATACCACTCCACAGGATAGATGAGCAGGCATTTAAGTGAGTGAGGTCATAACATTCCCACTAAACAGAACTCCAGTCCATCAAAAGGTAACTCATAGCTAAATGGACTGAAGCCACGTGAAATGAAGTGTTTTGCTCAAAAACACGATGCACTGCCCAGTTTAGGAATTGAAACCGCAATTGCACAAGCGCAGCATCCTGACCACAAGGCCACACACACTTCCACATATATATGATTATATGTTAAATGATAATGATGAGTTTTGGCGAAGCATTGTGAGGTATAACAATGCCTTACAGAACCATCTTTAACATATATATACTTAAAAGGCTGCTGGTCAGTCAGTGACCTTTGGTTTCGCACCCATAAAGTCCTTGATGTAGGAGACTTGTCAGACATGTTGGCCAGAGGCACATAACCTCTGTAACTCTGACCAGCAACATTTTAAGTATTACTGCTCTAAAGTTTTAGAGAGTACTACTTTTCAGATTTATGAACTATTGACTGATTATGTATATATATATATATATATATATTAGGGACAAAATCCAAAATTATATTATACTCATTTATTGTGCTTTTAATTATTAATTTTTCTATATGTCATAGTGGATTTTCATCGATGAGTTCATGAAACTTGGTTCTTTTCCCTAAAACTATATATATATATATTTACACACACATGCATACACTGAGTTAGAGGGGGAGACCTGCATGTGTATGTATATATTTTGTCATATTTTCATTGTGATATTGCCTACTCCTTCAACTCTGTTCTATTTTATATCATGATGGCCTATGTGGCTGTTGTGAATTTTCAAACTTGTTGAGGCATTTTAGTAATGATATAGGTGGAGTGAGACAAATTAAGATCTACTATATTTGACATGTATATATCTAAGTTTTATATAGGCTATACACACATACATGTACACATTTTTGTCTGACTAAATTTGTGTTCTATATCTGAACTATATATATATATATATATATATATATATATATATATATATATATATATATATATATATATAGAGAGAGAGAGAGAGAGAGAGAGAGAGAGAGAGAGAGAGAAAGAAAGGAAGGGTGAAACACTCATATACTAGTGGTGGACTGTGAGAACTAAAATCTGTTCAATAAATTTCTCGAAATGGAAGTATTTTTTCAGCAGAAATCTATTGGCATTTGAATGTTTGACTTAGAAACACGCGCGCACAGGCACACACACACATATATGAAATTGTGAACGTGCAGTATCTTATTTCGAAATCAATGCCAATGCGTTCGTTTGTCTATGTACATAATAGAATAAGTTGCTTAACATAAGTTAGATGCAGCATTTTCTCTACATTCTGACATTGTGAAAATATACTTTCTCACTACATCAAAAGGAGAGCTTTTGAAGGAAATTAATGTTATTTTGAAGAACGTTGTCGAAGCGATTCCAAAGATGCAATCTTCGGGGATGTGACTGTAGCTGATAAGAACAAATTTTAAATTTGAACTTATGCTAGTTTTAAGTATTCACTGAAAGAAAGAAAAGCTTATGTGAAAATTAAAACAGCTTATACGAAGAAAACTAATCAAAATAGTACTTGTACTTATATTTAACAAACTAATTGCAAACTGCAGAAAACGTCTTTGAAATGTATATGTAATATATAAACATTTTTTTTTAGTTAAGAAACAAATATTAATTTATAGTCTGTTTATTTCTTCATCATTAAAATGGTAGGAAAGTGGTGAAAAAACTTATTGAAACTCTGTAAAACATCAGTATAATAAAATCACATCGTAAATAGATACATCACGTATTTATCTTCCAAGTGAATATTAATGGCATTAAATAGCATCGATTTGTCGAAGCAACTGTAAAAACGCTTTGTAACATGAACTGATGACATATGAAGTGCTAAAGATGTAGTGATATGATGTGATGGATTTAAAAATGGTAAAATTTGGCGGGGAATCAAGGCGGTAGCCATCCAATTATCGCGGGAAATATGAGTTTGGAGATACAACAAACGTGACCGGTCTCGTGATCTACTTTTGAAACATATCTAGTTGTTTTCTTTCCTTTCCCTCCCTTTAAAAACGTGGAACCGACAAAAAAATACGTGTGTGTGTGTATGTAAATATATATATAGCGAGAGAGAGAATATTCATTTGTTTCTGCATGTTAAGAAAAGTAGTCGGCGTGTAGTGGCATGTCAGTGTAGAGAGGATGACAGAAGTTACTACTGAGTCTATGTATAGGTATGCTGCAATGACGACACGCGGGCACAGTTGTATTGTTATTGGTCACAGCACTGTCAATCAAAGTCGGCGCCGAGCTCGCTGATTGGTCAATTGTTTGAGTAGCTGAGAAGAGAGGGCTGACCCGGCTTCGTACAAACGCTGCGCGCCAATTTTAATTAGAGTTTATTTCTGTCCTGTGTCGCTTTTACTGCACAACTTGCAAACCCACCAAAACTTTTTTTCAGACTTGGTTTCTGTCATCTGTGCTTCTTTAGGGTTTTTTTTAACGTTCATACATTTCTCTTCTTTATCCAAACGGGGTCTATTTCTTTCTCTATTCGATGTCACTTCAATCCTTCATACCGTGTGGAAATTGCTGTGTTTGTGGACGATCGTAGATGTAAAGTTTGTTGGCAGCGGTTCAATCTTAACCGAGACGGTAAGATCTATCTTTACTTTTCTTTTTATTCCTCTCCAAAATCATTATCGTGATCGATCGTATATAATTATGAGAATATGAGGGTGTACATAATGATCGCTATAGGAAATAATGATCCTTTAAAAGTCATCGACCCGGTTTCGATTCCATTTCAGTTAGTGTTAATGTCCTTTCTGCCGAGAGCTGTATGTCATTTATTATTTCCCTTTTCTCTAGAAATAATAGTCTTAGTCGATGATATCAACATGTGTAATTATTTGAAATGAGATTATGACTACTTCAAGGTTAATTTTTGTGGACAGACTAAATATCACCGCTTTTTTTTTAGTTAGCTGTGTCTAAAACTTCTTGACTTTGTGTAATCTAAGTAATAGTAAATTTGTAAAATATACTTCAGATCACAACGATTAATAATGGTTGAGGTTATAGTTAGGTTAATGTTAATTTGAAGTTGTAACTGACATTTGTATATCACTAGTAAACTTTGAATAGTATAACAATGATTTGTACGTTCCTTAATATAATATATTCAGAAACAGAAATCATCAACGTTAATCTATCTATTTATGATAGTATTTATTGCGATTGTAATTTGAAAATACATTGCTCTATTTAAATATCAAGTCTGATATAAACACATTAATTTGATGGTTGTTGAAGCCTCTATTTTGATGTTTGATATATATGTAATATGACAAGTGATATTGTTTTGAATATGTATATATATATATATTTATTTATTTATATAACATTGCATTGGCACATCGAATTATTTTATAGTTGCCAGACGTTTATCTCGTATTAATGTAAAATATATTGGTATATTTCTGATATAAAACAAATATCTTCGTCATCAGGCCATACCAGGTATTTTGCTCCTGGTTTTATATTCCCTGATGTCGAGTAGTTAAGGGCTCGGCGCGCTTGTTGTCAGCTTTGGCGCTTTCAAACTTGTTGATCCTACCTGACTACAATCAGGGAGAAGAACTGGATAAGAAACTCGGCCGCCCTAAGTTCTCGCCCCACTTAAAACACTTGATTATTATTTTTTTTTAATCATTACTTAAGTATATTGTCCTTTTGAATTATAATTAATTTTAATTTTTAATATTCTAGTCTAGTAATTGTGAAGTGGAGAGGGAGGTCCTTGCTCTGTTTCAGCCACCCCGGGCTATTTATGTAGATACACAACCGCCGCCGCCCATCATCATACGTTACAGCTTGGATTTCTTAGTTTTCCCTCCACGTTACCTAATTAACTTTCTCGGACCTGCATAATAATTGCTGACTATTATTATTATTATGAACCTGTGCTGTTTTTTTATTTCTCATTTTTCTTCAGAAAAGCTTGAAAATCTCAATATTTGTTTAACATTTTAAATTTGATTTCATGTAAGAAATTTAAAGAAATCGTTAAATGATGATAATTTAATTAAGATATTGCTAAATTTGAAAACACAATTAAAATAGTTTGTTATAATTTTGTTGCATAAGTGTGTGATTATGGTTGCTTTTGTAGTTTTTTATTTTTTCTTTATATATATATATAAATTTGCTGTTGCATATTTTAAATAACATTTGCATGCATTCCATATGCAGCTTTGATGCAGTTGTATTGAATTCAAAACTTTTCCCTCGAAATTTAAAATTTAGCCCTGGTTATTGCTTCTGGATACTTTTCTTTCGAAAACTTCACCAAAATTTTCCATTCATCACTACTTGAGTTCTATACTTTTCTGAAATATAAAATACTAATCTAATTTTACTTTAAGATATTATTCTTATTGCTTCTGCTTTGAAATATAAATATATATATATATATATATATATATATAACAATTAGTCGCGTTATGTCAGCCCATTATCCCCCGGCATTGGCGACCGCCGACCGACTGAATCCTGTCTGTGGGGGCGAGGGAGCGATCACCGGTCTACAGCTGACTAAACTTTGTCACAATTTCGCCCCGCCAAATTTTCAGATGATGGTCGGTCAAGCGTAATTACAAATCTATGTCCTTGAAGAATTCTCTTCAATACGAATTCTTACACTGTTACTTTACCCATGTAGATTATGGATCACTTTCCGCCAAATCCACCATTCCTCGTAGTTGTTGGCGCCCATTATTTTGAACGGTGGAGGGAAGGTCAATGCTATTGTGTTGAGGGATCACAGTCCATTCTTTGCGTATTGCACATTTCATGGACTGCAATAAAATAATTTTGGGTGTTTTTCAATTATTATTATTTTTTTAAATTTTAAAATAGATGTAACGTATTATTTCCAGTGAAATTATACTAATTCTTGCAATTTCTTATCAAATGGCGTCTTCGATTTTTTTTTTCTCTCCAGCGGAATGCATCAAAGAAATATTTTCATTTCCTCCACATCAGCATAATTTTTGGCGATCATTAATTGTACTGACTGTTAATTAACCATTTAATTGTTTCAAATTATTAAATTAACGGCGGCTGCAGGATTTAGTGAAACCATTTCTGTAGAGTTGGCGGTTACTTTATTCAAACCAGCGTCTGATATTTCAAAGATCTGTTATGTCATGAGATTATACCTTTTCTGACCGTTTATGCACGGGCATACAACTAGATAGATATATACATAATATCTATAGACATAGATATTATTCATCAACCGTCTATAGAAGTTAGTTAACGAAATGCCCTGCGACCCAGTTGTCGATGAAGTGCATGACTTGTTGCGCTCTTTCTTTTCTTTAACGCCAATCTCTTGCTAACGGCATTCTTGGTTTAACCCTTACATTTCTCTGCAAACAGCCCCCTTGGACTAAGTGTAGACATTTTTTAATATTTTTTAAAACTTAAAGATTTCTTTCTAACCGATATATTTATGGGACTCTGTCTCTATCTTACGAATCACTCCATCATCTGTAATTTAGCAAAATATTTTAATAGTCGAGATGAACTGGCCGTTTCTTCACCAGATCCCTCTATCACCAACTGAAATTCTTTGAATTGTTCTCATTAAAATAATATCACAAGATGCAAATATTAAAATATGCAGTACCAAAACGAAGGCAATATAGATTTGTATTGATTTTTTTTCCTTGTGTCTTTCAGTTAATATTTGGAAAAGTTGTCATTCAGTCTATCTATAATGAAAAAAATTGTACCTTTTAGATATAATCTCCTTAAATCTCATTTTAACAGCTTAGATTATATAGTATTAATGGTCTAAACTCAATTATATTTCTCTCAATTATTACAGAGATGGCTCCAGTTAATGAAACTTGCCCTGCTTCAGCTCACCTAATCAATAAATTAGGTGGTGAAACTGAAGAACAGGACAAAGTTACAAGAAGAACACCACTATGTGAAAATGTGACCAGCAATGGCCAGACAAAATGTAAACCCAATGCTGATTTTCAAGAAACAGAATCAGTATTCTGCAGTCCTAAATGCAATAAGGAGAACTGTTTGAATTCTACAAAATTCCACCATCCAAAACTTTCTACTAGTGTAATTGATTATAAACCATACACTAGCCTTTCCTACTTAATTGATGAGGGCCCAGCTCAACCAGCCACTCCAGAAAAGAAGTGGGATTCAAGGGAATGTCATGAAGCACCACTCACTCCTACTGCCAACCTGAAAATGCTCTCAAGTGCTGTTAGTCCTGAGCTAAGGCGGCGGGACTTATTGCTAGAAGAAGAAAGTAACAGGCATCTATTGTCTCAGTGTGATTGCAGCCAGCCAGAGTCTCCTCATGGACTCCTCAAAGAGAATAATTTCATCCAAGATACTGATTCAGGGAAACTGTTCACCACTGGTTCCCGAAAAGAGAAATCTCTTGGACTTTTATGCCAAAAGTAAGGAAATGGTTTTCTTTTTTCCACTTTATATATCTTCTATCTTAGCAATTAAATATCTTTACAGTAACTTTTTTATAACAAATCCTACCTCAGTTAAAAATTTTTCCTTATACCCTCTTGTTCACTGGAACATTCAAGCAAAGGCGACAAACTGGCAGAATCATTAGTGCATCGGGCAAAAGGCTCAGCATTTCTTCCAACTTAATGTTCTGAGTTCAGATTCTGCCAAGGTCAGCTCTGTCTTTCATCTTTTTAGTATCAGTAAAACAAGTACCAGTGAAGTGCTGGGGTTATTAACTCTCCACTTCCCCCAATATTTCAGGCCTTGTGCCTGTATTAGAAATGATTATTATAAGATATGCATGAAATTTTAATATCTTGTGTCGACAGTAAATAACAGTGAAAATCCATAGTTATATTGATCCTCAATGTTTGTGAGCAGTCATTATCAACATAGTCTTCTATTCATTTTGTTTTCCCTATTTATGATAAATTGTGAAATTCCAGATTAATGGATGTAGATCAAAGTCTGTCTTGGGCTAAATTTAACTTAATATTGATCCTTAGTTTTCTACATTTGATGAAATTGTAAATCACAGAATCTCTTTGATAACAGTATTATTGCTAAAAAAATTGGTTTCCATATATATATAGTTTGTAGTCAATACACGCACAAACAATCCAAGTAATAAGTTTTCAAAGTGATAATTATTGGTTTTTCTTTAGTTTTTTTATCATAATCTAAGCAACAATAGAAATTTACAATTTTTGCTTAATTGTATGTATTTATTTTTTACTTATTTTATCTTCAGATTTTTAGCCAAATATCCCAATTATCCTGATCAAAATGCTGGTATTGATATATCACTGGATGAAGTCGCACGTGATCTATGTAAGTAACTGGAAGAAACTGTTTCTGTTTTACAGAATGAGTGTTGTCCAACAGTTATCTTGCAAAATTTGTGTAATTTCTTAACTTGTTTACAGCTGTTTAACCCTTTTGCATTCAGACTACTTTGTCAAATGTAATGCTGCCAGCTGAATTGTGATAAAGATTAATGCCACCATTCTTTAAGTGCAACTAAAGTTGTTTTACAAACTCCTCATAGAATGGTATCATATCCACTCAGCTATTGCTAATTATCTCTTCATTAATATGGTTTTACTTCAAAAGTGTTCAGCGAGTTTCATAGATTATTAATTGTCTAGACATTTATATTAATTTTATGACTGTTTAAACTGTCTTGTTGATTTACTTTTATTAATCTAGTTAATTGACTTTCACAATTTGTTTCTGTGTTAATGGAAATGATCAATCTTTTTTCTTTTAAACAATACAATTAGATATGACCTTCACTAATTAAATAAATTTCTTTCAGTGTGTCCATTAATTGTCATTATTTCTTTTCTTTCAATAGCTGTTGGCCGGCGTCGAATATATGATATTGTTAATGTGCTGGAGAGTGTGGAAATAGTCAGTAGGGTGGCCAAAAATAAATATGCATGGCATGGAAAGACAAATTTGTGTACAACACTCGCCAAACTAAAGGTAACCATATGACTGATTGCTTTCTTTCATCAGGTCCTTATCAATTTTGACAAAGTAACTACATACCAATGCCAGATCTCCTCTATTTTTACTTTCCATTTACTGGTGTGCCCTAGAAAGACAAAATGATGCATTTATGCATTCTATTTCTTTACATAAATCTAGATTTAATTCATATGTAAAAATTTCTCTAATATTGTTGTTGACTCATCTACAAATTCCAAAAACAGTGGACAGAATCTCACAGAAAAAATTAGGATAAAGTTTCAATTCCTGACTAAGAATCCAGGAACTAACCATTTTACATATAAAAAAAGGTGACACTGGAGACTTCAAAAGCTGATTTTGTCAAGTAAATTTATCCATTACTGTATAAATACGCTTCCTTGTGTTTCTTGATAGTATTTTCATATTTCTGTTTATTGTTTAGGCCTTAGCTGAGCAAGAGGGTTTTCGAGAACAAATGAATCGACTGAAAGAATATGAACTAAAGAAAGAATTAGTTGATAATTCTCGCTCTTATTCATCAACAAATGACTTGGATAACTTCTCTGAATCTGATCAAGGTAAGAAGCACACAAAAAAAATTCAGTGTCACGGCCTCTTTCTTGAGAATTGTCACCCTTCAATGTAGAGTTTATTATAGTTGTGGCTGTATATTATTGAATGCTGTATTTCATGGCATAAAAGATGCACATGCATATTAGGTACACCCCAATTTCAACAGCGTGAAATGTACTGGGTGCTATTTTATATCACCAGCGATAGTGAGATTGCCATGCAGTTTGCAAGAACATTGTAGGATATGTGTGAGAGACTGGATCTGGCCAGTTTAAATGCTAAAAGGTTTTAAAAAATATTCTTTATATGAGACTTCATTATCATTTATACTAAAGGAATTTCTTTTCATTTTACAGATATCTCAAATTTATCCAACATACCCAAGTTTCTCGAAAAGTCATTAGGTATTATGAGCCAGAAATTTTTGATGTTGTTTCTAGTTTTAAAGGTAAGTTCTGTTTATTTTGTTTGCTTTACATTTTCTATTTGTGTTTATTCATGACTCTTGTGTGGCTAAGATGCTTGTTTTTGCAGCCATGTGGTTTTTGAGTTCAGTCCCACTGTGCAACGCCTTGAGCAAGTGTCTTCTACTATAGCCCCAGGTTGACTAAAGTCTTTTGAACAAACTAGGTAGAGGGAAACCATTGTGTGAATGTTGATATTCCATGCTTGTCACTGCTTGGATGAAACAGCTATGATGTTGACATTATGACGAGTCACTCTGTGTTTTTGAAACCTTAGAACAGGTGACAGGAAGAATATCTGGCTGTAAAATTCTGCCTACATCTATTTCTTAAAATGGACAATAAACAAATGATAGAACACAAAATGGACTATTTTTTTGACTCTGTTTAGTCAAGCCCAACCTGAGACTTGGCCAAGAGTTAAATCAGTTATTCAGTCAACTGCAAGTTTCATGTTTGATACTGCTCTACAATTTCTTGCTGGATCGTTTTATTCCTATATTTTCATGTTGACCTGTATTTGTTTATCATGTGATACACTTCAGCAGTAAGCTGGCAGAATTGTTAACACACCAGGCAAAAGACTTAGAGGTATTTCTTTCCTTGCTACATTCTGAGTTCAAATTCAATCAAGATCTACTTCAGTGATTCTCAGACATTTTCGGGTTGCCGCCCCCTTGACACCCAGGCTACTTTCCTAGTGCCTCCACCCCAACTAACCATCACAAACATAGACTGCTTTCGGAAGCAAATCCAAAGCAACTGTATTTCACAAATTAAAACTTAACCTAATTAACCCATTATTTTGTTGTTTTTACATGAATCTCTATCCCCATTATCACCCCACTTTTCTTCAATGGAACTTTCCACTGCCCCCAGGAGGGCAATACTGCCTACTTTGAGAACCACTGATCTACTTCATCTTTCATCCTTTCGGTATCAATAAAATTAAATACCAGTTGAATGCTGGATTCAATGTAATTGACTTAATTACTCCTGGCTATGAATATGTAAACTACATTCTTCTGCCAAGCCAGTGTGGCAGAGTAAACTCATCAAACCAGTATGATCTCAAGATTAAATTCATGGCTTACACGTAAGACTGTGGTTGGTGGAGAGAACATGCTGAAGCCTTCAGTGAACTAAATATGGGCAATTCAATCCAAAAATACTTAGCAATGAGGAAACTATCTTTCTACACTTGGGTGCCCAATCACCAACCACTTTACAGCACAGTGAATTTTACCATCGCACTGGCTTAAGAAATATTGTCACCTACAAGGCTGAAGATCCCTCTTTACCCTTCGCTGTCTCACTAATGTATATGATATTGGGTTCAAATTCAAGGCCAGCAAGTTCAGGGGTTGGGCTAAGTCAGTTACATCAACCCCAAACAGATGAAAGGCAAAATTGACCTCAGTGAAATCTGGAAACTCAGAATGTAAAGTCGGACAAAATGCCGCTAAGCATTTTGCCTGACATGCTAACAATAATGCCAGTCCACCACCTTAGATATCACCTATGTATATAATATTAAACGATGATTATTTTCTTTTCCAGCCCAAAACAGTAAATCTCGATTTGGCAGCAAAAATCCTGATTGGTAACATGACGGTAGATAAAACTGAAAATTCTAAATTCAAAAGTGAGTTTAACATTTGATTCATTCATTCTTTAGATCTGTCTTTAAGGCATTATTTTACAACTTGGATGCCTTTTATAACTTTGCCTTACCTGTTTCTTTTATGTAAGAGGCTTTATAGTTAACTTGTTTTCAAAAGCACAGATCTACAGCATGATTTATCAACAGAGAATGCAACATAGCATCACCAATTTTTTTAAAGTGGTTTCATACAGGGAGGCAGAATGTAAACATGCCACTTTCTCTTACAAGGCATTGATTGACCTTTTGCTAGTGTACAGGGCAACTGCTCATGGTACCAAGCAGTGAAAAGGAACTAGAAAGTATAGCCCTGCCTGCAACATACAGACACATGCATGTGTGTGTACATAAACACAGGCACACACACACATACATGCTCATCTATCCAAATCAGTTGTGACATTCATACTGTTGATGTATGTAAGGAATAATAGCAGTGATCATATTAGTATCGATACATATTGATAATAGCTATCTGATTAGTGTATCTTCCTGTGTTATGTTGTTCTTCTGTCACCTTGTATAGTTTGTCTTATTTTTTTTTTATATTTTATTTTCCTTCCAGCAAAAATCCGCCGTCTTTATGATATCGCTAACATCTTGACCAGTTTAGGGTTAATCCGTAAAATTCACGTCACAGAGATTCGGGGTAGGAAGCCAGCATTCAAGTATATCGGGCCTGAAGTAGACAGTTCAACTGACATCAGTAGTAAGTTGCCTTGCTTTTGTTTTTCTTTCTCTCTCTCTCTCTGTAATTTCTCCATCTTTATTGCTCCTATTCTCATAATTTCTGTCTATCTCACCCCCAGTATCTTAACACTAATAATTTTGTTTGAATTCAGCTTGTAGCACTGATGGATGTCACAGACCAAGTTCCAGGCATTCTTTGCTTGACTGTGTCAAAAATCAAAAAAGTAAGTTATAGAATTATTTTTTTTAACATTTTGAATTTTCCAAATTTATGCTGATTTCTATTTAGTTCCAGTTTTTTTAATCCTTTTCTTTCCATATTTCAGTCCATATTCTGTACTTTTGTTTGAACGTAAAAAATTAGTAAAATAACTTTGTCAGTATTAGGCTGTTGTTTGGAACAAATTAACATGAAATTTTGATGGAATATAAGTTATTTTCTAAATTCTTCATTATTTTCAATATTAACTGAAACAATGACAGTGTATATATTTTAACAGAAATATGATAAGAAGAGTTAAAACAGGAAGCTTGTATCATAGAATGAGGTGCAGTTTCATCGTTGATTGATATCAATAGTTAATACTTTTTTTACTTAAGCATATAGAACCACACTATAACCCCCTGCCCATCACACACTAATGACAATTTTAGTAGTTGTTCATTTAAAACATTAAAGAGACATAACTCTTCTGTAACTCCTACCTAAATACAGACCTCATGCTTCAACGGCCCATTTGCTCTCATTTAGCTGCATCTGTGACATTCTTCCATAGATCCTGTTTTGCTGTGCAGACAAAATCTCCCTCAGATTATATGCAATATCATCTTGAATAAGAACGATATATTGGACATGATGTAGTTGCTGCTGGAAAATTATTTGTCTCTAGTCTTCTTCAATAAAAGTTAATTTGTGAATAAACATCAAAGCTTGCATATTGCTGCAATATTTATTTCACTTGTCTGTCAACGAACTACTTGCCACCATCTCTCTAACAACATCCACTTCTGTGCAGACATTGTCCATCTTCATTTATTTCTAATCTTGCACACCCTAGCTTCAGATAATGCAACCTAGATATTGAACCCTAAATCTGGTATAAAATCTAAATATAGAAATGTTTGTCAGCATTTTGTGTGCCTTGTTTTGTTGTGGTAGCAACCACAAACTGTTTACCCCTTTTGATATTAGCCCACTTAAGACTATCTGTGATTTTATCATACAAACTTCCCATTTTAAAAGTGATATAGATTCAAAGCTTCCTCTCAAAATTTATATTTCAAACATAGGACAATTCTTTTATTAATCATCATCGTCGTTTAACGTCCACTTTCCATGCTAGCATGGGTTGGACGATTTGACTGAGGACTGGTGAAACCAGATGGCTACACCAGGCTCCAATCTGATTTGGCAGAGTTTCTTTCATTATTTCCACAATTAAAACAAGGGTAGTGTATTTCAAGAGGAATATAGTAATGAAAGGGTTTAGCTATCCACTTTTGTATTGCAGAAAAATATACAAATTTGTTTTGTTGCAATGTAGCATATTTCTGTTAATGTCCTATTTATTTATTTTTCAGTTGCTAACATTCTCAACAACAAACCTGGAAAATCAGGACATCTGGGTGACAGTCCTTTGACATCACAAGGTACATTTTAGTTTTGTTGTTAAACTTAAGGTCTTAACAGCTTCTCAACAAACCACCTCCTCCTCTCATATACTCCTCCCCCACCCCACTTCTATTTAGATGAAGGGGCTCTTTCCAGTTCGTTTTCTGTCTTGCAAGTTACTTGGCAACTGCACTTGCGTTGATGGCTTGGTAAAAAAAAAAGACACTCAGTACACACTGTAAAGTGGTTGGCTTTAGGAAGAGCATCCAGCAGTAGAAACCATGCCAAAGCTGACGTTGGAGCTCAGTGCAACCCTGCTGCTTGCTGGATGCTCTCAAGCCTTCTGACCCATGCAAGCATGGAAAATGGTCGTTAAATGATGATAATGATCAAAAGTCAATCATGTTCACTTGGAAAGCTGTAAAATTCTTGGTATATCAAAGAAGTTTGCAAAGAGAAGGCTTGGGGTTGCTGCTCACTTCCAGAATTCAGCCAGCTTTGTCTATACCACTTTTCTAGGTAACCAGTGCTATGCTTGCAAAGGGCTGCTTGGTCACTTGAATTTCTCCATGTCCATAGTTTAGAGAAGTGGCTAATATCTCAAGTGTCCAGTGTGCAGGTTTGCAATTACAAAATTTCAGCTTGTGATGCCTGTATGTTCCACCACTGCCCATCACTGCAGGTCAAGACTTGTCTTCCTATAGTCTGTTCCACAAGAAATTAGTGTGTGTGTAATTGGTTATAGTGTAGCATACACAGAACTGCACTCCAGCATATGTGTGTGTGTAAATTTCTGCTTTTGGAAATCTGCATATGTTTCTATTGTTGCTATTTACTGCAGTTGCTTTTAGAATTGAACATATTCTTAATGCTAAATCTCAAATAATTTGATTTCTTTTTCTTTTTTGGAATTCCAAATTTCTAAAAAAAATATTTCTTTGCTTTAAATGTTTTTCTTTTGTTCTTTTTTTTCCCCCTTCTATTGTATGAAATATTTCCAAATATATTAAACTGATGTAATTTTCATGTAAATATTTATTCCAGATGATTTATTCTGTCATGGCGCCATCACATCAAAGAAGTCATTCTCTCGTCATTCATCTTTTGATAGTATTTGTGAAGTGGCTGAGAAAGAAAGAACGAAATTGTTTTCTCAGCCTTCGACACCACTGAAGGAAAGTAAGGCTGGTAAGTTTAAATTTGCTTTGTATTTGTATGTATTGTATCAATTCACAGTATCACAAGCCAAATGTTTCTCAGTCGACATTGAGCTTCAAAGCAATTAACACGAAAAGTACTTAGTGTGAACTTTTTTTTTCCTGTCTATTCCCTTTGGAAAGCCATGAACAGCACAGGATTTCTTCATCGCTTTTAGTGCTTCTACATTTAGGTTACTCTGTCAAATGTAATGCTTATTTATTGCCTTGCATGCTTAAGCAAAAGCAGGGTATTCTTGTCTTTGTCTGTTTGTTTGCAAAATTACTGGAAAACGGTTGAACAGATTTTTAACAAATTTGGCAGAAATACTGATTGGGTGAGCAGCTGAAAATTAGGAAAATTTGATTTGATTATCATAAAACATACATAGATATGTGACTGTGTGTGTGTATATACAGTGATGGATTCGAGGGTTTCGTTTATTTACAAGTTGATTTCTTAATTTCACTGAAGTATAAATACCTATAATGGTGACACTTTAAAAAAAAGAAATTCCCAAATTCTAACTTACTGCTTGTGGTTTGCCTGTGAGAAAATCCAAAGTTTGAAGAGACAACAATAAAATGAGGTTAAACTTTGTATTTGGCACACAGAAGAGTACTTAGCTCCTGTTTCATGGCCCAAAACAATGATGCGGTTACAGCTACTCATTGTACAAGACTTGAAGAGTTAATATTTGACAAGGCTGCCATTTGTTGGGCAATGTTAAGTTAATCTGTAAACCAATATTTGATCAGTATTCTAGCTTCAGAGACTGAGATTAATAATCGTTTATCAGTGGGATATTGAAATATTAGCTTTATTAAATTTTAGGAGGATTTAAGTGGATAGTCTGAAGATCATATATGTTAAACAATAGCTTTCAAGAGTTATAGGAACCGAAACTGAAGTTCGTTTATAGCTTGTATCACACATAGGATAGATTTTCTTACAAAGTTATTAATTGAATTTTATTTCCAAAACTTTAATATTGTTATTGTTTGTTTCAGAGTGGTGCCAGTCCATTCAGCAAAGGAAAGAAAGTAATGCCCAGCATATAATCTTTGTACAGAAGGGAAATGAGATACATGGATATCATGTTCTTCCAAATGCCAATCATTCTGCCTCTGTTTCTAAGTCTGTAAATGCTTCTTGCAGTGATGGGTCTGCTGCTAGTACAGCTATTTCAGAGGTTAGCATTCCCATACCAGGTAATACAGCTGCTTCAACTGGTGCATCAAAAATCTTGCAGAGCTCATCTGCCCCGGCAGCTCCTAAGATGCTTAGTCCCAGAGTAGAATGTTCTCATTCTTTAATTAAGCATTCCACAAACAACAATCTGACAGCTAAACAAATGGAAGCGGTTTTAAAATCTTTGAAAGATCCAATTCCAGTCGCCTCTAATTTACCCACGTCATTAGTGGATGCCTCAACTCAGTCTTCTCCTTCAGCGGACCAGTCAGAAAAGCATGCCGTTTCAGAGAATTTAAAACCAACAGAAACCTCCTTGCCAGGTGAGCCACTTTTGAAAAAACGGCGAGTTCAAGAAAATTATAAAGACAACGATGAAACTGCTGATCTTCAGAAGAGTCCCTCAGGTAGTTCTGAGAGTAGCAAACGACAATCTCCCAACAGAGCTTTACATTTAGAGCCAGAATTTCAAGCTGCTAAATATTTTGACTCAGACTGTCCCATTGTTATTCCTGACGATGATCTTGCTATACCTCTCATTCCCGTTCATGAATCGGAAGACAAGTCTTCCAAGGCTGTGTTACCAGCAGCTACTGCTACTACTGCTGCTGCTGTTTCTACTACACCTAAAGGTGGGTGTGGCTGCAACTGCTGTATGAACAAACATTCCATGTGCAATGTCCAGCCAACCACACCAAAGCTCATGCATATCTCTAACCAAACCTCTTCAGTTGTACAGCTCCCTCTGTTAGCTGTGGCTAGTGTTACTGCCAGTCCTGCTGGAGCAACCAACAGCTTTGCCTATGCCAATACTGACATGACTCCAACACTTGCCAGCATCTCTGCAAGAGCTGTGAAGGTGCACCAGCTTTCCAGTCCCCATATTGTCATGCCTTTAACATTTACTTCGTCTCCTGTATCTAACATTGCCATCACTGACAATCCACAGTCAAGTCCAACTTTAGTTGCCTTTCCTGTCTCCCAGCCCACCATGACATTGGCCCCAGTTCAGTTGGTGCAATCTACAAGTAACAATAGTAATTCACATTTGAAAACTCCCACACCAATAACTCTTCCAAACCAAGTAACAACCCCTAACAGCCAGATCTTTTTCCAGTCTCCCTGTACATTATTTGACGACTTAACAACATTTGCCACACCCAACTCTTTCTTCCGCAATACACCAAACCCCAACTTAGAAACTTCGTCTTCTCATTCTAATTTGATGTCTGACTTAAAACGTCTCAAACCCCAGCTCCTGACACAAGATAAACCCCAAGTTTGTACTAGCAGTGCAGCTCGACGACTTAATTTAATTGAGTCTCCATAATCTCTATTTTTTCTTCTTTTCCATTTTCCATTTCTACAGGGGATCTTGTTATGGGCTATGTTTATGTATATAAACTCCATCAGCGAAGAGTAAATGCAATATTAACTCTTTAACTGTTTGGAACATGTGATATCATAAATATCATTTTATCAGTCACTTTTATATTCTCCTTTTGCCTTGAGGTCAGCCATTAAAGAAAGAGTTTCCTGGTATTTGTCATTCCAGATGTCTCAAAAGAATGAAGTATATCCAAAGTTAATTTATATTTTTTTATTACTTAATATTTTATTTGAATGTTATAATCTATTGCCAAGCTGCTTTCTAAAAGACCTTTTAGCTGGGATTTTAAAAAATGTGAATTTAAGGAGTATTTTCTTCATCAAATCTTATAATATTTGCTACCACTGTCCTCAGTCAGACAGGTTCAATACTTATATATATTTATATAAATATATATAAGTTACTTTTAAATTGTTGGCCAATGAAAGGAAATAACTGACTTTGTTCAGTTGAGCACTTTACACTGTTGTTACTGCTGAGCAGTGTTCTGTAATTAAGGTTATGATGCTAAAGTTAACAGCGAAATGTGGGTTGTTTTCTAAAAGTTGTATGCACCAGATTATTAGTGTCATCACTTTAAATTTACTGTTGAGTTAGATTGACTTAGTGTAGTAGATGTGTTCTGGTTTCTCAAATCTAACTTGCAGATTATATATACCCCCATAGACTGTGATAAGTCGCCTCATATTGAGGTTATCTTCCCTCCTGCTGATTTTAATCATTCTACATGTATTTCGTTGAGTATTAATGACCGTAGGTTGTTCCAAAGATAATTTCCAAACTGAAACAATAACGATATATTTTAAAGATCTCAGTCACTAAATGCAATTTTTTTTTTTTTTTTTTTCTTTACGGTACCAAGAGAAATTTTCAATTCTCTCACTAAATATACTCAACGGTTTTGTGAACAGTAGAGCTCTTCAAGGGCATACAACTTTTCATTAATGATACTATAGGTTATCTCCCTTGTAATGTCCACGTTGCACATCGCTCTTTGCCATTATCATCATCATCATCTTCAATTTATTATTCCATTTTTCTTTTCACCAGTTCGCTTTTGTCATCAATTCCGCCCCCTTCCCAATTTGAATATCTATCTTGCCGTTTCCCCTGAGAAGTAATTTCACAAAGACATATATTTTTAAGCACTTTCTGTTCTGTTTAGGCAACCAAATCAATCAGTATTTATTCATAAGAGATATTTTTATATAAAATATTGTTACCCACTTTTTTTTTTCCCCTCTTTACTATCCTGAACGTGGTTAAATGCGGAGATCGCATCCACCCCTTACTTGTTTGTGGATTTTCTGACATGTTCTTTGTGATAACAAACTCGTATTAATTCTCTTTTTTCAAAAGAGTCTATAGTCAAACAGCTTGCACAAGATATATATATATATATGTATGTGTGTGTGTGTGTATATATATATATATATATATATATATATACTCAGATCATTTCAAAGAATTCCTTTGTATACATTCCCCCCACTCCTCTCCCTTCCCTTCATTAACCTAAAGAGAACTATTATTTTTTTACACCCATCTCCATTAAAAAGCGTCACTGATGGTTGGTTCCAGCCAAAAGTGTTTCTGTATCTTGCATTAAGTTGACTTAAGAGATTCTGTGATAAGGGAAAAATTTAAACATATAGATATATTATATAAATATGTATAATATATATTATACATATATAAATATATCCATCTTGTGATGTCAACTCCTCATTTTCACTGATACTCATGCAATTATTTATAAATTTAGCAGCAAATTTCTTTTTTAAAAAATCAAATTCAGAAAACTATATTTTATTTTAATAAATTCTATGCTGCAAAATTTTGTGAATTCTTATTGAAATAAAATACATCAACTTTATGTTTTTTGTTGTTTTCCTTTTCCTTTGTTTCAGTGTGTAAGAGTGTTTCATGAAAGCTTCAAGGGTTATAGTAGCCAGTTTCCGTTTCTACTGTTACAATCTTTTATTTTTTAGAAAGTGTCCCACGCTGGAGCTCTGCTTTGTAGAATTTTTAGTTGAATGAATTGCTCCCAGTACATTTTGCTTTTTTTTTTTATTTTAAGCTTGGTACTTATTCTATCAGTCTTTTTGTTGAACTGCCAAGTTACATGGACGTTAACACAAACAAAGAAATATGTTTGTGTGTGTGTGTATTTATGTTGCAGCAGAAGTGTTAAGACCAGTCCCTCGGGTGGTGTAAAGCACTCGTGGTGGTGCCACATAAAGGTATCCAACTGTAGAAACCATTCTAAATCAGACGAGTCAGGTGCAGTTCTGGTCCAACCCATGGACAGTGGACGTTAAAATATATAACGAAGCAGAATTTAGATTAGTTGAAATGTTTGTCTCATATTTTAACTGCTAAAAGGCAAATAAACTGCAGTTACCATGGAGAAAAATTTTTCTTATGGTAAAAAGTGTGAAAACACCCAGTTCGTTCGGTGTTGCCATCTGTTAGGAATGGGTTTGACCACTCTAAATTTGAGAGGCTGTCACAATTCATGACTAATTCATCAGTGTGCGTGAAGCGCATATTTTCCCAAGTAAATTGCACAAAGACAAAGTTCACTAATAGGTTGAAGGCCGAAACCCTAACCCTGATCCACATATATGTAATTGCGACATGGTATGTTTTTTTTGTTCTTATTCAGTGTAGAGGGAGAGAAAAACAGGAAGAATAGATTTCAAAAGGTGGGGAGAGAACAAGAGACAGGAAGTGGGGGGGGGGGGGGGGGGTGAGAATGTAACATGTTTATAATTCAACCAGGAAGATAAGAGTAAAATATTTTTGTGTATGAATGACTTTCACCGAAATGTTTATCTCGAAGAATGACAAAGCAAAAGAAATCATTGCTAATATCAAGGCGCAGGAGTGGCTGTGTGGTAAGTAGTTTGCTTACCAACCACATGGTTCTGGGTTCATTCCCACTGCGTGGCATCTTGGGCAAGTGTCTTCTACTATAGCCTCGGGCCGACCAAAGCCTTGTGAGTGGATTTGGTAGATGGAAACTGAAAGAAGCCGGTCATATATTTGTGTGTCTGTGTTTGTCTCCCCAACATCGCTTCACAACCGATACTTGTGTGTTTACGTCCCCATAACTTAGCGGTTCGGCAAAAGAAACCGACAGAATAAGTACTAGGCTTTTACTCGACTAAAGGCGGTGCCCCAGCATGGCCGCAGTCAAATGACTGAAACGAGTAAAAGAGTAAAGGCTACACAAAAGCTGAATGTGATTCGTCAATTTGAATAAACATACATGGTTATAACTTTATCTATTCGTGTATTTACGTGTTTAGCTCACTTGACTACAGCCATGTTCAAGCACAACTTTTTTTTTTTAATCTTTTACTTGTATCAGACAGTAGACTTGCGACCATACTGGGGCACCACCTTGAAGGATTTATAGTCGAACGAATCAACTCCAGTACCTTTTTATACCCCTTAGAGTCTCGTACTTATTCTATCGCCCTTTTTGTCAAACCGTCAGGTTACGCAGACGTAAAAACACCAACACTGGTTGCCAAGCGGTGATGGTGGGGGTGGGTGGGGGACAAACACACAGACATAAAGACACACACAAATATATCCCACTTGAGAAGTCTTCTATGTACTGTGATCAAATTTGGATTTTTTTTTTTTTTTTTTCATATAAAATTTGAAATTAATTAATTTTTTGCTTGCCATGTGGTTAATCTCCGTACTTTCCCACGTAGATTGAAAAAAAAAAATTCGAAAAAAATTTTTAAATTGGGTGTAAGGGGGAATTAAATATTTTGAAAACGTTATTTTGTTGCATATTCGGAATCTCCGTCATCGAAAACCTAGGAATCCGCTGAGGAAAAAAGAAGGAAAGCTCGTTTTTTTTTGGGGGGGGGGGGTGACTGTCGTACAGCTCCACCGTGCAAACGAATGGCAAACACAAGCCTATTGTAAATACAATATTGGAATATTGTTTCTCAATAACTTTTAAAACCCGCTCTTGTTACCCATCATCGCTGGCAAATCCAAGTATGTTGTAAGCGTAGACTTGACAACATCGTACAAACCCTGAAACGGACCATTTTCTACTACAATTGCATCCAGAAGAGCATCCTTGACATTAAGCGATTGTTCATTAAAAAAGCGAGGTGGTCATTAAGCACTGCAGTAATTTTGGGAGCTGTACTTTTGTGATCCTCTCTAACAATTCGCGTAAGAGTCCGACGGTCCCTATCTGAAAGTTTTGGTTTTCTTCCGGAGTTTTGTTTCGACGAGAAGGTTTTTTCCCTTTCTCAAAGTCTGTCATTTCTTTCGAAACAGTACTTCTCGATATACCAAACATTTCGGTTGTTTTCTTTACGCTAGCGCCTGCCATATGAGCACCAACAATTTGACCTCTTTGAAAGTCCGATAGATCTGTTATTTTAATGAATTTCAATTATCTTTTTCTGATGATATCTGAAAAGAAACTGCAATTTTAGCAAAACATATTAAGCAACTCTAATAACAAAACCCATCATAGACACACTTCAATGACTTAAACAAGTAAATAAACAAATATAACTACGCATGTTGATTTGAAATTAATATTGGAAAACAATGCATGTGTTTGGTATGACATTACATAGAATTAGTGTGATTTTGATAGGGATCGCTTTTTTTCCTTCGCTGTCACGATTCAATTAACGCTCATGTAACGAAGACATTTTACTCAGCCAGGCCACCTTGTTCGAATGTCTGGCACACGATTACCCAAAAGACTGTGAATTGGCAGAAGGTAAGCGCACACAAGGTGGGTAGAAAAAGCACTTCGAAGATGAACACAAAACCTCACTGAAATGCTTTCAGATCAATCCTGACCCCTGGGAAATACAAGCACGGGACCACCCTGCCTGGCGTAGTTGCACCAACAGAGGTTCCACCTCAAACAGACAGAACAGGATCGCAGGAGCACAAAAAAGACGTGAGCTACGCAAGCTCTAAACCAACACCTTTCCTTCATTCGCAGCTAACCACCAGAGCCCGATCTACGGGACCGGGGCAGATTTCTTGACTTGACTAAACCCCATTGAAGCAGTGTCCTAGTGTGGACGCAGTCCAATGTCTTAACCAAGTAAATACACAAATAAATACATAAATATAACTACGTTCGATGATTTGAAATTAATACGGGAAAACAATATAAGTGTTCGGTGTAACATTATACATAAATAGTGCAATATTAACAAGGATTGTTTCCGTTCGAATCAACGCTCTTGTAACAAAGATATTTTACGATTAGACTCCTCACTGAATTCTAAACGATTTTTTACGCCCAAATTTTATTCTCCCCCCCCCCACACACACACAATCTTTCTCTCTCTCTCTCTCTCCCTCCCTCCCTCTCTCATCTCCTCCTCATCCTCTGTTCTACCATTTTCTCTCTCCCTATGTCTCTCTCTCTCATTTCCTATTCCCCGACCTATTCTTCCTGAATTTCTCTTCTCACGCTGAACAGAAAACAACGTAGAATGTTGCAATTATACAGGGTGTCCACAAAGTCTGGGTACATGGGGATCAACACATACTTTAAGAAATTATTATTTCTTATATTTAATTGTTTATGTTATGATTTTATTTACTCCATGTACCCAAACCTTGTGGACACCCTGTATATACAAACATACAGAGGTGATGGTGCAAAAGTAAGTATTCAATAAGCATCACATCAATGTTATAATACTTAATTCATTTTTTCATTTTCATTTTATCTAGTTTCAGCTCATGAGCTGTGGCCATGCTGGGGCACCGCCATTTGGTGTTGCTACACAATTTTACTTCAGGAATTGACATTTGGTGCATGAGAGAGTTTGATACATATATATATGTATGTATGTATATAAAGAAAAAAATAGAGCTCTATTCTTTCTTTTTTTTATTTTTCATACACGAAAAGTTCCAAAGCCTGGATATGGTAACATACCATAATACTGCTGGCTATCTGGTAATTCTAAGGGTGAACCAGCTCTATTTTGTACTCTAATGCGTTCTTAACGGAATAGCCCTCAACTATATATATATGACGAAAATAGCATTCAATTTTCTTCAGTTGTTCAATTTTACTCAATTGATCAATAAACCAATCGAGTAACCCTATTAGTAATGTACCTATAATAACTACTGGAAACAGCTGTAAGCCAAATTGTTCCAGTGAAAAAAAAATGTAATGATCATTATCCTTAACTTGTTTATCATATATATATATATATATATATATATATATATATATATATATATACATCTTTAATCAGCATAAGGTTAAACTTATTTTGCTTATTTATAACATACTCACTTATATAGTTCTCTTTCTTTGCAACCAAACTTGTCTGTCGGGAAGTATATGTGCACATACTCATACAGATTCCCACATTTACTAGTGGGTAGCAGATATTTATGATTTATAATTTATCTATTCGTACATATAGATGTATGTATGTTCATTGAAAGTGAACAATAATACTGTGTTTTGTTGCAACATTCTACAGAGTTGCTTAATATTAGCTGGTAATTCTTTTGCATTGTCATTGAAGTCACGTATCATTTAAGGCTCTTTTAGCAAAGATTTTTTATGCCTATCTTCCTGATTGAATTCTAAACATATCATTTTCACCCTATTTTTATACTCACAACTTTTTCTCTCACTCTCCCTCTCTTTCTAATCTGCCCATTTTTCCAAATCTTCTTTTCCTATTTTTCTCTCTGTCTACACTGAACGAAAAAAGAAATCTTACAACTTCAATGTTACAATTAAAATTTTACCTCTCCAATTACGACCTCCCAACAAACACACACACACACACACACACACACATACACACGGAGTAGAGGCACTAAGCAGTGATATTTATAAATAGCAACTTGTTACGAGTTCAAATATGCTTGAGGCTTATTCGAAGCCGTAAGGAAGCCATTCACTGCATTTTTATCATGGAGAAAATATCTCGCTGAAGATAACTGTAAACAAGCAACACTGGCAACTGAGAAGACAACAGCATCTGCAAAAACAACAAGTGAGGAAGCAGGGGAAAAGAAAGAAAATTCCAAGACTGTTTCCCCCTCCCCCACATCACACACACCTCACACAAATAACAAGCCATCAGCACCAACAAAAACAGCAACACAACCACACACAGACGCTCACAATTTGCCCCTACCCCCTTCCGATTCCTCAGAACCTTCGTCGGAAGATGAAAGTAATGAGGAATGGCAAATAGCCCAGAAAGGAAGGAGGAAGAGGAGCAAGAAAAGAAAAGCAAACACAAACAAAGCAGGGAGATACACAACTCCCGAAAACACTCCAGACACCAACACAAGCACACACAACTACAACACAAGCAACAAAACCCCAAAAGCAAGTACACACACAATGCTCACTGCCATCAACACAAAAAACTCAGAGTTGATGGAATACATCAACACAAAAACAAACATAACAAACGAAGACATAAAAACCAGCAACCACCCATACATAACACCGCCAGAACACATCAAAATACTACACATAACACCAACCCTGCACCACACACTAAAATCTATTTTTCCAAAGGCAGTTGGCAAATGCCAAAAATACCTGGCGAAAAAACTATATAGTGATCTCCTCGAAGAAAACCCGAAGGAGGAGACACAAAAACTCTCAAACGGTAAGTGACTCTCTTTATAAAACTTTAACACTCAAATCAAAATGATGCTCAAGATTGGTTGTGTAAATGCGCGTGGATTAGCACGTTAGTAAAGAGGGCTTTGACAGGAGCCATCATCAATAACAAATGGTGGTTTGCCCTCAAGAGAGCAATAAAAGCAGAAGCGGTTAGGTATAGCAAAGCACTAGCCATAGACAGAAACAGAGTAGAAGGTGAACTAGTTAAGAAGCTAGAAGAGGCAATTAGAAGTGGCATCGCATCCGACGTTTTGGCGGCGAGGTTGGCCCTTGACCAACACTTCAACGCCAAACACGAAGGGTGCGTTGTCAGGGCTAGGATGCGTGCTCTAAGAAACGAAGGTGTTGGAGCCGCACGAGAGGCCCGGGTGGCGGAGGCGCAACAGGGCAACAAAGCCACCATTCGGTCTCTGGTGGACGAACAGGGGCGCGAACTGCTCGAGCCAAGCAAAATGTGTGAGGCCTTTCAGCGGCACTTTGCTCGACTGTTTGGGACGAATGGCGAGCGAGAACGCAGGGTGGACTTCAGTGCCTACCTGCACAGCCTGCCACGACTCTCGGCAAGAGAGGCGGAGTGCTGCGAAGGTGCCATCACGGCGGCGGAAGTGAGGGACGCGATGGCGGGATGCTCGAGGGACAAATCTCCGGGTTTGGATGGTCTGCCCTACGAGCTTTACAACTGTAAGCCAGACTTGTTTGGAGACGTCTTGGTGGCGGTGTACTGCAACTGGCAGCAAAACGGGAGCATTCCCGGTTTTGTGAGTCGAGGAGCCGTAACGCTGCTGAAGAAAGATCCAAACAAAGGGGACGTCATAGATAACTTTAGGCCCATCACTCTGCTCAATGCAGACTTGAAAATTTTGGCCAAGGTGTTAGCCAAGCGGTTGGCGCTTGTCATCGAGAAACTGATCGGCAAGGCGCAAACGTGTGCGGTGCCGGGCAGGAGCATCCATGACAACCTCCATCTGATGCGCTACATCATAGAGAGGGTAGTTAAGGAACCTGGCATGGGTGGGGCCCTGATCAATTTAGATCAATCGAAAGCTTTCGATAGGGTAGACCATCAATACTTGGAGGCTGTCCTCATAGCAGCCGGCTTCGGTCCCATTTTCCGCGGCTGGATGGCTGCCTTGTACAGAGGCATCCGTTCGGTAGTTCGCGTCAATGGGCATCTATCAAGATCCTTCGACATTGCACGTTCTGTCCGTCAGGGATGCCCCCTCTCGTCGCTTCTGTACGTGTTGACTCTCGAGCCACTACTGCGGAAGCTGGCGACGCTGAGGGGCATCCCGCGAGAGTTGGGATGCGGGACGAGCGTGTCGGCATACGCGGACGACGTCACCGTCATAGTGTCTAGCCAAAAGCACATCGAGCTTGTCGGCGAGACACTGAGAGACTACGAAGCGGTAACGGGAGCGAAAATCAACCGGGATAAGTCAGTGGGCTTGCGGCTCGGCACCTGGAGAAGCAACCCCATGCCGTCAAGTAGCGCCTCCGTTGTGGGACGTTGGACTGACGGTCCGGTTGAGATGCTCGGGGTCTGGTTTGGTCCAGACCTCCAAACGGAGAAGAACTGGGACGAGATAACGAGAAGGGTGGCCACTCTAGCCCGGCAATGGGCCGAGAGGAAGCTTTCCCTGAAAGGTCGGGCGGAGGTGGCGAACACGTACATCGCGTCCGTCATCTACTACCGCCTGACCGTCGTTCCTTGTCCCGACCCTACCATCACCAAACTGGAGCGCATCCTCTTCCGCTTCTTGTGGAAAGGAAGCGTTCCGATGGTTAGGCGATCCGTTTGCTGCCAACACCCGTTAAAAGGAGGACTGGGCATGCCGTGGTTGATGATGCGCAGACACGCGCTGAGACTGCGACATCTCCGGCTCTACGTAGACAGCGGTGAACAGGTGTGGTCACCGTTTGTGCGGCGCGCTTTCCCGCAGCTCGTCTCCATGACCGAACTGCAGTCATGGATCAAGAAGAGGCCGAGGAAGGGCGAATGGCATCGCGAGTGTCGCGCTGCTCTTCGGCAACTCCAACAACCCGGGTCAACCTTGAGCGACTGCATCACAACTAACGCATTCTATAGTGGATTAGTGGAGGGAAGGTACGACGACGATCTCGGGGCGAACCTGGGCGTCGACGTGGAATACCTGACCCGCCTGTTTAAGACGACCTTCGGGCCGGGACCTATGGACAACTTCCAGAGATCCCTGGCCTGGCAGTGCTATCGAGAAGCACTACCCGTTCGGGATAAGCTCTACAGGCATGGCTCGAGAAACACGGGGCCGACCTGTCCGAGATGCCGGCAGAGCGACGAAACCGTTCTGCACGCACTCGTACAGTGTCCCACCATTTCCGAGCTGTGGGCTTACGTCGAACAACTGCTATCGCGTGTGGGACGAGTCGGTCTATCAGCCGAGTCTATCGTGAATATTGTCGCGCCTCCTTCCTTTAAACGGGAAGGAAGAGCTATTTTCATCGTACTTGTGGCTATGGCGAAAGAATGTGTATGGTGGACGCGTCTGAAAGGTCTAGAGACAAAGACTTTCCTCTCTGGGCAATCTCTCATCAACTTCTTCAAGTATCACCTGAAGAGGAAGTTGAGAATAGAAAGGGAAGTCTTGTCTAGTGAATGCTTCAAAAAAAGATGGGTGAATGTAGCAAGGATGGCACGTGTGAACGACGGAGCCATCTTGAGCATAACCCTATGAACAAGAAAAAAAATAATAAAACAAAAAGGCAAAAGAGAGTCACTTACTGTTATAGTTTCTTCAATGAGAATATTGACCAAGGTTACCGTGGGCTTTTCCTTCCACGGCTAAACCTAAACTGTCCTCCCCTCTTTTTACACGAGAACATTACTGTGTGATACACGAGAACATTACTGTGTGATACACGATCCCTATTGATCGGCCTTTCCTTTTCCTTTTTTTTTCGATCCATTTTGATCGAACTGCCCCTTTTTCCCTTCCTACGATCCCTTTTGATCGACACCACCAATTTTTTTTTTTTTTTTTTCCTTCCTTCCCCCTCCCAAAAAGAAAAGCTCTACATTGTATTTGTCCCATCTTCGTTGAGCCCTGTGTGGCTAATAAAAGAAATGTATCTACCTATCTATCTATCTATCTATCTATCTATCTATCTATAGCTATCTATCTATCTACCTATCCATCTACCTACCTATCTATCTATCTATCTATCTATCTATCTATCTATCTATCTATCTATCTATAGCTATCTATCTATCTCTTTATATATATATATCTATTTTCTCTGACTGACATGGACCGGATGCACATTACAAATGACTGATATTAAGATTGCTTTACAAAAAATGAGGAGGGAGAGGCGGAAGATTAAGATTGTGACAATATATAAGACGGAGACAACAACGAAACGCACTAATCCACGATAGTCTGCCGATTGATCAAACGCGCACATCGTCTGCTACACGACTGAACTTTGCATTTTTCTCCTCTGACAGGTGGGTGTCTTTTGCATTTCTGGGTTTTGACTTTAAATACTGGATTGTTTGTATTAAATTCTGAATTGTCAGTATTTTTATATGTGCATTGTATGTGTGTGTGTGTGTATGTATGTATGTATGCATGCATGTATATGTGTGTATATATATATATATATAGTTTTAGGGAAAAGAACCAAGGTTCATGAACTCATCGATGGAAATCCACTGTCATATATAAAAAAATTAATAAGTCAAAGCACAATAAATAAGTATAATATAATACAAAGTAAATATCATAAGATAAAGATAATAATTTTAATGATAATAATAATAATAATAATAATAATAATAATAATAATAATGATAATAATGATATTATCATTATCTTATGATATTTACTTTGTATTATATTATACTTATGTGCTTTTAATTATTAATTTTTCTATATGTGACAGTGGATTTTCATCGATGAGTTCATGAACCTTGGTTCTTTTCCCTAAAACTATATATTTATATTTTATACTGTGAAACTTAATTTAATTTTAATTTTTAATAAATTGAATTTCATTGAGTTTTTACCTGTAAATTTGGATTTTTATCCCTAATAATAATATTATATATATATATATATATATATATATATATATATATATATATATATTGATAGAAAGGTAAGATAACGAAAGAAAAAAAGATATTATGTAAATAGAGGAATTTATCTGAAAATAATATGTGACAATTATTCGGTAGCCATGATAAAACTCCGAGTTTCGAATGCCGGGGCGGAAACCCTCGCCGCTATCTTTTCAGTTATATGGCTATCGAAGAGCATTCTTCGGAGTTTTATCATGGCTACCGAATAATTGTAACATATTATTTACATATATATATATATATATATATATATATATATATATATATATATATATATACTAGCTGAGTATGCCATCGTTGCCGGGTTTTCACAATATAATGCCATGGCAGATTTTCGGAATAGCACACTCACATATGTTGGATCTTCTCCGTTTTTACTGTGATTTTTTCAAATTTTCTTCTGCCACATACTTGCAAATGATGGGGGGAAAAGCTTTTTAAGAAAAGAATTTTTGAAAATTTATGAATCCGCACTTTCCACCATCCGGATTTTTTTCTTTTTCTGTTTTTTTCTTCTTTGCACTACGCACTTGAAAACAATGGGAGACGCCTTTTTGATACCAAAAAAAAAATGTTTGAAAATCTTCTAAATTATTTTTTAGCATCTCAAAGTATTCTTTTAGTTTGTCTTTATATTTCGGATGATTTGTTATTAAATAACAATGAAGTTTACCGGGAACCATCGCTTCATTTGAGAGTGTCGTTAAACAAACCATACAAAAAGGAACCAAGGTATCCTTTTCCGATAATATAAAACCCTATCGGATCTAATTTTCATTATATTTTCGTTTTGATGACGTGAAGTTTTTTGTTCTGGTGGTCGTCTTGTTTGCTATTTCTCTCTTTCTCATTTTTCTGTGGTCTCAATAAAAATTTGTCCATGTTTAAATCTAAAATTAAAAATCGATTAAAATTAACACAGAATAATTTATGTAAATTATAAGTCAATCAAAAATTAAAATCTACTAGGACTACTAAACAATTTACTTACAGATAACCCCGGTTTAAATGCAGAAATGTTATATATTCTTTTGTACTCTAGGCACAAAGCCCGAAATTTGGGGGGAGGGGGCAACTGGTACTTAATTTATCGACCCCGAAAGGATGAAAGGCACAGTCGACCTCGGCGGAATTTGAACTCAGGACCTAAAGACAGACGAAATACCGCGAAACATTTCGCCCGGCGCACTAACGTTTCTGCCGCCTTAGAAATGTAATTTATCATAGCAAAACTGCTGTTCGTCATGTAATGTAATTGATTTATATTTACCGTATTTACGATTTATATAGTTAATTTATATTTACGCTCGAATTTTGCGTATGCTCTTGGATTGTTCTTTTCCGAAAATCTCCAAGATATATTTCACGACACTCCAAGAAAAGGTTAATTCATCGTCACCAATAGTCCATCGCCATTTGCAAGAATTTGGAATCGTCTCTAAGCTTGGCAAGTGGGTTCCACATGAACTGAGTAAAAACAATCGAAGATAACGTGTCAATATCTGCACTGCGCTTTATTCACGCAAGAAAAAAAAAGTGGATGCTCTATAAGAATGTTAAACGCCGATGTCATTGGTTTTTGGGGGACAGTGATTTTGTATGAAATTGGACAAATGTACCTGTTGATTGCAGGATATAATTCTTTCATTGTTCTGTTTCTTCAACTCAAATTGTTTTGGTGCATCACGGAACATTTTACTTTCTCAGGATGTCAAATTAAGTTGTGGAGACTTTAGTGAGTGCTTCAACTTCTCCTTATACCTAAAGACGGGTCCTCCTTTACCGCAGCGTCTCTCTTCTTGTTAACCATACAAAAAACTTTTGGAATGCGATCATCTTTCATTTGAACAACATGTCCTACCCAAATGCTTTAAATTCCCTGCAGCATGCTTTGATATTGAAAATATCACATTTTTCTGAGATTTTGACATTTGATATTTTTTCTTGTTATTTTATGTTGCTAATATTGCGCAAAATGCACATGTGGGAGGTTTCAAGTTTCTTTATGACTGTACTAGGCAGTCCATACTTCTTCCCCATACAAACGTGTGCTCAAAGTACAAGATTTTCATACACTTGTTTTAGTTATCAGACTAACACCGTAATACTAATAATAATAATAATAATAATAATAATAATAATAATAATAATAATTCTTTCTACTGGAAGCACAAGCCTCAGACGAAATACCACTAAGCATTTAGTAATATTAATAACAATAATAATAATAATAATAATAACAATAATAATAATAATAATAATAATAATAATAATAATGATGATGATGATGATAATAAAAGTTTTCATCATTTTTCAGTTAATTTCCCAGGCATACCATTTAAGATGTCTCAAAACCAGAAAGTTACTACGACCACTTGTGTAGAAACTAAGATGGTGAATGGAGTCGTGGTTGAGAATGTAACCAAAACATGCGAATCTACTGACGCTAACAAGGTCAGTATTTTAAATAAATTCAGTTTCCAGTATCTTCCCTACGAATCTGGGAAGAAAGAACAATCTGGTCGAGATAGGACAAGTGCCAGGGAAATGAATAAATTCTGTTGCAACTGGGCGCAAGCCCGACTGTGTGGTTATGAAGTTCAATTCACCAGCAGATGGTTACTAGATCGATCCATCTGGATAATACGTTGAAATAATGTTTTTTTAAACATAGCTTTAGGACAACTAATGGCCTCATTGAAATCTCACATTAATTTTATAAGAATATAAATAAAACATGAAAAACAGACAGAGTTGGAACTCTTTTAAATAATATATATATATATATATTTGTTCATATGATATCTCCACAATGTGTTGATGATGAGAAAAACATGTAATCGTTACCAATATAGCAAGAGATTTCACCGCAAAAAGTCTAAAGTAGACTCCTTAAGGATCGTTCTCCTTGGTTATATATCCAAAATTTTAAATTTAAAAGAGAGTTTTGACGCTAATATCCATTATTATTGAAATTTATTCCTACGTCAACATTTCTGTATAAGGCTATATTTAACTGTCAAATCTAAGTCAAACATATAAATTGCCTAAAGGACAAATTTGAATATGGACTGGACTTAGAGACGATGTTTTGGTGTTTACCTTTTGTTCTTAACCTTTTTTTTCCCCTGAAGACATGTAAGGCAATTTATATGTTTGACTTAAATTTGACAGTTAAATATAGCCTTATACAGAAATGTTGACATAGGAATAAATTTCAATAATAATGGATATTAGCGTCAAAACTCTCTTTTAAATTTAAAATTTTGGTTATATATATATATATATCATCAGTACCTGTTCTGAGGTAGGGTGTTTCTATGCAGATGGTCAGCATGTCCATCAAGTTCTCTATTAGTATACTTGTGAATTTCTTTTGAGAAGAATCCGCAGCTAGTTTGTCACGAATCACTGGACCTGGGCGAACAGACTCTTCACACCTAGACTCACCATTTGACTCGATATAATGGAAGTACCTTTGATAAATGCTGTGGAGTGAGTGGAATTCTTCATATGTGATGTTGACTTACAAATGAATTGATCATATTCACAAGGAAGTGGCTCAGCCGATGACACGCTGAACCTCGACAGCTCACTATTGGTCTTAATGGGATAACATCTTTGTAAAGCTTAGGGGGATCGTACGTGTATGGTAGCTTCCTGTGATGCTAGGTCAGTTGTCTGTACTCAATTGGTGTGACGTGACCCTTGATTTTGGTATTTGGAGTTCAACTGAAGACATATGAAGAAGGCTGGAGAGTACAACAGCCAAAACGTAATCGAAGTAACAATGAAGATGAGAACAGCAGTCAGATTAATATAAAGAGTAGGCGTAATATAAAGTCCTCATCGCAGCAATTTAGAATTGTATTAAATATAGTTTTATTAGAAACATCTGAACATTTCCACATGGAGTCCATCGGTTGCACCCAACAGATCTAGATTATAAACTGTAGAAGCTATAAAGATAGTTTAAGGACACCATGCATGTAGATGTGTGCGTGCGAGTATGTGTGCGTGCGAGTGTGTGCGTGCCTCTGTGTGAGTGTGTGCTGTCTGCTGTCAGTCGTCCCAACTGACTGCTCATGGCTTTGGCTTAACTTGATAAGCCTTCTCCACACTGGCCGGCTTTTTCGCTTGGGTTTACCATTTTATATGTGGAGGCGCAATGGCCCAGTGGTTAGGGCAGCGGACTCGCGGTTTCGATTCCCAGACCGAGCGTTACGAGTGTTTATTGAGTGAAAAACACCTAAAGCTCCACGAGGCTCCAGCAGGGGATGGTGGCGAACCCTGCTGTACTCTTTCACCACAACTTTCTCTCACTCTTTCTTCCTGTTTCTGTTGTGCCTGTAATTCAAAGGGGTCAGCCTTGCCACACTGTGTCATGCTGAATATCCCCGAGAACTACATTAAGGGTACACGTGTCTGTGGAGTGCTCAGCCAATTGCACGTTAATTTCACGAGCAGGCTGTTCCGTTGATTGGATCAACTGGAACCCTCGTCGTCGTAAGCGACGGAGTGCCAACAACACACACCATTTTATATGATCAATTCTTTTCCACTTCATGTTTTTTTTTACTTGTGCTTTATCTTTTCCCTATTTTTTTTTCTCCTTGCATAGTTGGGAGTTTGTCTGGGGAGTCTGCTGTTGTCCATCCTCTGTACAAGACCCAACCAACGTAAATTTCTATTAATGAGAATCTCCGTCTTCTAATTGTTTCCGCCTTGAAGAAGTTTAGTCGAAGGAATCGACCGTTGTCAAGCGGTGGTGTGGGACAAAGACACACACACACACACACACGCACGCACACATACGCACACACACACATATACACACACAAATAGCAACCAAATCTTCGAAAAAGGAGAAAGACACATTGAATAATGTACTCTTAGATATAGAGGATGATCATAGCTGGAATTACTTTGGTCGTAGTTTTACTCAACCAATCAACAATAACATAATAATGATGATAATTTGTTTTATGTGCTACAAAGGAAGTGGATGAAGGCGACATTATAGGGGTAAATAACAAAAATGTCTGAGGGAGTACACGCAGAATCTATTATGATGGAGGGGGGGGAGAGGTACTACTCTTCTGATTCCTCAATTCCTGCTGTCTCTTTCTGGTGTAGAATTCACATTGACATAAGACAGTTGCCTCCATACTATGAATTTATGTTATTGGACATGCCTGATCTTAGTTTCATCAGCCATACTCTAATGTGTTGGCCTAGGACGTTAGAGGAGGATGTCAATTTAGGAGTTTTCTCCTCCTAGACTGGTTACATTCACTGCAGTTAAGGATCTCAATTTACCCTTACAAGAATCTATTTAACTCACAGATGAGAACTGGGAAGGTGTCAGAATGGACCTGGGAGTAATAGTAATTAAGGGGTTCTGATTGAATTATAGAAAAAAAAAAAAAAAAACCTTTAATCCTGTTTAAACATCATCAGCAGTTCTGAACATTCACTAATAGGCTTGCATTTATTTTCTTTTAGGAAAGCATTCCAAAAAATTTTAAACAACTTATAAATTCAGAACCAATTGATAAACCAAAAAGGAGCATTGAAGGATCTCCTGAAGAGCAAAAGAAGGAACTTGAAAGGTCAGCTTTGGAAGCCCATAACCGCTACCGTGCCAAACACGGTGTGCCAGATTTGACATTGGCTGAAGATCTGTGTGAGATGGCCCAGAAGTGGGCTGATTATTTGGCTTCCCGTAATGTCCCACAACACAGTGATTGCAAGGGTGTTGGGGAGAATTTGGCCAACAATTGGAGATATGATGGTGGGCTTCTGACAGGTCAGTGTTGGTGTTTCTCGTTTTTCATTTTTTCAGTTCAGAAGCCAGGAGGATCAAAACCATTCACCAATAATGGAATGAGGTGCTCAAAAACAAAACAGAAAGAAAAGTTTATGATTAAGATTTTCAAGACTAGATTTCAGAAAGCTAAATGGTAGACAAGTGTAATGTAGCAACATACTTGAGTGAAAAGTGTTTAATTGTATTTAATGCTGAATGTAAGATTTAGAAATATGTTAACATTAACTTAACTAGAGATTTTCATGCAGAAGGTATCTCTAAGTAGAATCTGATTTCAATCTTAATGGACTGATTTTTCACACCTTGTTGTGTACAATATTGTTGATTTGCTCAGTGAATTTCTCATTTCTCCTTCAGCAACTATGGTGAAGTTTATGCATCACTGAGGAGGTCTAATAAGAAACAAACATGTTCAGAACTGTCGTTCATATTTGTTGAAATGGATAAAATAAAAGTAGTTACAAGGGTGAGCTGAAAAGTTCATCAGCTGACCATGATACTCTCATGGAATGTGATCAAATGAGGTTTATTTTTTAACATATAGTCCTTCTTGCACTCAACACAATTCTTCAATCAGTGTTGTAGTGCTTGGATCCCATCGGTGAAAAAAAGCCTTCATCCTGTTGGTCAAGAAAGTCACCAACAGCAGATACAACACCATCATCACTGTGACACTGGTTCCCAGCCAAGTGTTGTTTCATGTTGGGAGACAGATGTTAGCTAGATGTGGCCAAATCAGGAGAATAAGGATGGTGATCACTGAGTTCAATGCTACAGTCATCCACAGCAGCCATTGAAATCAAGCTCTTGTGTGCTGGAGCATTGTCCTGATGAAACATGACCCCTTTCGTCATTTTTTGTAGGCATTTGGCTTTGATAGCCTTTCATAACTGCCTCTGCATGTTGGCATTGTATTCCCCATTGATGGTGTGGCCCTTTTGAAGATTTTAAATAAACATAATGCAATTTGCATCTAGAAAAACTGAAGCCATCATCTTTCCTGCAGATGAAGCAGCCTTGGATATTTTTGGAGCAGATGAGGCGGGGTGCTTCCACTGCATGGATCATCTTTTTGTCTCTAGATCAAAGTGGTGAGCCCAATGTTCATCCTGAGTTATGAAACATTCAAGGAAACTAGCTGGATCTGCCTCAAACAATGTCATATTTTGCCATTATGTGATCAGCCTGGTGCACTTTTGATCATGAGTCAGAAGAGGTGACACCCATCGAACAGAAACCTTTGTCATGCCAAGATCATCGTACAGAATATACACAACTCTCTCATGGGATATGTTAATAGCATTGGCTACTTGATTTATTTAGAATAGCCTGTTCATCCATCACCATGTAGTGAATATGATCACTGTTAATTCATTGGTGACAGTTGTAAAACTTCCAGACTTGAGGTCATCTTCCAGACTCCCTCATCCGCTCCTAAATTTAGTTACCCACTTATACACTGTTGATAAAGCTAGAACGTCATCTCCTAACGTAACAAGCAAGAAGTCAGCATGAATGCCCTTGGAGGCTATACCCTTTTCCTACAGCAATTGATAACACGGCGATGCCATATTTTTTCCTTTCTCAAGAGAATTTGCTACCAGTTACTTTGGAGTCTTCTTTAACCCTTTCGTTACCATATTTATTTTGAGATGCTCTGTATTTCTTTCAATTTCTTTTAAATATAACAAAGAATTTTGTAAAATAACTTAGTAATCATTAAGTTTAGGAACATGAATTATGACTAAGTTTTGGTGGAAGATTTTAATTCAAAACCTATGAAAACAATGATATCTACAATGCAGTAAGCTGTTAGAAATTATTCTTTTAAAAATTCTTTTTCAGGTGAAGAAGCTACAGACATATGGTATGAAGAAATCAAAAAGTATGATTTTAATGACCCTACATTTCGTTCGGGTACAGGTAAGACATTTTCATTTTATTCTTAATTGATACTTTGCTTAAAGGCAGAAAGGTCTCACATTTGGGGGAGAGGCTATGATAGAGTTGATTATATTGGCCCACCCCAAATACCTCAAGTTCTTCACTGGTTATTTATTTTATCAACCCCTGGCAGGAAGAAGGTTAAAGCTGACCTCAGTAGGATTTGAACATAAAATGTAGCACCTTATTAATACTCGTTTCAATCGTTCACACAAACCCTAAATTTATGGAGAAGGGATATTATCAATCAAATTATCACTTAATTGAATTACTTCTCCAGTATATAACAAGAATTCATTTCATTAATCCTTACGTGTGAGTAAAATGTAAAATCCATTCCCTATAGGAATTCTGAATTACCATTGTAAAGAATTTGTATCCTCGGACTAAATGCTGCTAAGCATTTTGCCCGGCATGCTAACAATTCTGCCAGCTCACCACCTTTATAATAATAATAATAATAATAATAATAATAATAATAATAATAATACAAATAAGGCTGTCAGCATCAAAAAAACATATGAAGAAGGCGGATGTCACCTGAAGAGAAGAAGAGGAGGAGTTTGACTTTCACAGACCTGCCTTATGTAGAGGTCACCAGGATTAGTCACCCATTAGTTAATTATATCTCTGATTAGGGAAACGGGAAGTCAGTAACTTCAAAGTCTGACAGTAGAGAAAGGAATCTATTTTTCTTACTCTGCCAGTGAATTCCAAGGTTCACTCAACTTCTTGGTTTACACCAACAAAAACACAATGCCTAGGCAATGGGATGGCATCATTGAAAGGCAAAAACAATGTGAAGGGCATTGTGACTAGTGATGTTTAACAACAACCAATAGTCCAATCAATACTATGATACCACAATATATATACATGTGCATCTTTGGCCATAGGGAAAAGAAAAGGGGGTTGGAATTGGAACTCCTTTGACTAAAGAGAAATAGGTGGAAGAATCAGTGTTGGAATACCTTTAACTTCATTGATGTTAAGCAATAAGTATTTATAAGAACCTGGAACTCTAAAACTTGCAAATATTTTGTTAATCTAAAGAGAGGGATCAGATACAAAATTTCATCGAAACGGTTAATTTCTCTGTGATACTCTTTAGATGAAAGTGGCGTCTCTGATTTTTGGAATTTATGATTACTAAAAGAAATTTTCTTCTGATCTTTTATTTCAGGTCATTTCACACAAGTGGTGTGGAAGGAAAGCAAGGAGATGGGTATTGGAAGAGGTCGTTCTGAAGATGGCAGCTACTTTGTGGTGGCCAATTACAGACCAGCCGGAAATTTCATGGGCCATTTTGCAGAAAATGTCTTCAGACCAAAGGCATGAGATGCAAATTCATATACATCATCTCCTTATTTAAAATTGTTTGTAAGTGTGTATATATATATATAATATATATATATATATATATACATAGAGAGAGAGAGATAGATAAATAGATAGATAGATAGATAGATAGGTACATACATACATACATACATACATACATACATGTATATATAAAGGTTAATAACATGCTCATAACAGATTTCATAATATTTAAAAAAAGAATTTTTTTTAAAAATCACCTTTACACTTCAAAATCTGTATTAAGTAACCTTCATAGACTTTCAAATACATACATACACACACACACACACACACACACACATAAATATATATAAACATATATATACATATATGTGTGTGTCTGTGTATATATATATATATATATATATACATATATATGTGTGTGTGTGTGTATGTATGTATGTATGCATGTATAATCTTATGCCGTCATATCAATATTCAAATTCAGTTTGAAACTAGCATTCCAGTAAATTTTCCTTTTTAAGTTTTAATAATCTCAGGATGAACAACTAACAACATTATAATAGTTTTTATCAATTTTTCCCTCTCTTTCTAACACTATAAAGATAAGTAAAACAAGTAAAAAAGAAATGATTTACTTTGATGGAAAAATTACATAAACTGATGAAATAAAATAGTTTTGTGGTAAAAACTGGGTTTGATTTTGTTATTCTGACTATGGTTGAAACAGCACTGGAAAAATGAAAGCAAAATATATAAAATTACTTTATTTTAGCAAGAGACTTGGAAACAGCTGGGCAGTGCTAGTGCAGTCAGTTAAAAATTCTGTGTACCGGAGGTCAGAATGTTTCAGGGGTCATCAAGAGAAAATGTGCTCCGTTTCAGGGCAATATAATGAAAGTCAGACTGATTAAGACCATTTGTGTTTGAGTTACTGACTTTAGCTGGACTCACAGGGAGTATGCACAAGTGCAAATTCTTTATATTTCATGTACACACACACACACACACACACACACACACACACACACACACACACACACATACATACACACACACACACACACACACACACACACACACACACACATATATATATATATATATATAATAATAATATTAGGGACAAAATCCAAAATTACAGGTAAAAACTCAATTAAAATCTTGAAACTTGGTTATTTTCCCTAAAACTATATATTTTATATATATATATATATATATATATATACATATATATATATACATACACACTCAAAAGACACCATTTCGAGCGTGGCCGTTTTCGGGCGGGTGACACGTAAAAGCACCCACTACACTCTCTGAGTGGTTGGCGTTAGGAAGGGCATCCAGCTGTAGAAACTCTGCCAAATTAGATTGGAGCCTGGTGTAGCCATCCGGTTGCACCAGTCCTCAGTCAAATCGTCCAACCCATGCTAGCATGGAAAGCGGACGTTAAACGATGATGATGATGATGATGATGATGATATATATATTTACACACACACACACACACACACACACACACACACACATATACATATATATGTACATATATATATTTACACAGACACACACACATATATATATATATATATATACCCATACAGGCGAAGTGGGCTCATTATACCTAACAACAGACATGTCTAATCCGTACAAGACTAGGAAAGATAAAATAGAAAAAAAAAAAGATATCACGGTGATTAATATCCTAAAACCTTAATCGTCTGTCCATAAAACAAGCAGACACTTGTCTAAACTTTCCTAGCTACAACATTACAACGCATGAAGACCTTTTCGTAGAAGAACAGTTTGGAGAAATGATTTTGAATATCCAATTGTTCACAAAACTTAATAATTTCAGCCATGGACTGAGTTCGTGGTGGAGTATCGCAGTAATTTTTCTATATTGAGTTAAGTCCCTTGTTTTTCTGAGTTACTTCCCTTCAGATGCACAAAATTCTGTTTCCAACGATTTAAATATCTTTGTACATTTATGATACGCATCGCAGTTAGCATTTATCATATTTCACCCCCAAGAATGTCGTAGAAGACACATGCCGAAAGAATACAATGTTGTGAGATCAAACCCGGGATTACGTTGCTGTTTTTTTTATCTTCTTGAGAAAATTTTTTTTTATTACCGACAGAGATAATAATTACATATATAACACGTATGTATATGAGGTAATCTTCCAGTTTCGAGGGGTAAAAGAAATATTCAAGGGAAATAACTTCATTCTTATATGTATAGAAATATATATCGCCCTATTAAGTTGCCCCTCGAAACTGGAAGATTACCTATATATACATACATACACAAGCATATACATACATACACAAGCATATACACACACACACACACACACACACATATATATATATATATATATATATATATATATATATACACATATACACACGAATCCATACACAATATGAGAATTGTATCCCATGTAGAGGGACAATGGTTTGAACACAAAGACGGGACATATAGTGTATATATATATATATATATATATATATATATATATATACTGCACACGTAGATTTACATACATACAGCAACTTAATAGGACGATATATATTTCTATACATATAAGACTGAAGTTATTTCCCTTGAATATTTCTTTTACCCCTCGAAACTGGAAGATTACCTGTTTATGATATATGCATAATACAAAACCATATTAAAATATAAATACAAAGTAAATACAAAGAAAACAAACATGAGCGAAGAAAAAGGAGAAAGAAAAAGACATCAATTCAACACCACGTTTCCCAATTGGTCGCACACCACACGTTCCAATAGAACCTACTGAAGCCAGCCAACATACTCGTGGCGATGGCGAGATTTAAGGCGTTGGGACAGCCAAGTACCCTCACGGGAATCATCTGACACCTGGGTAATGCGAGCCGCCAACGATGACAAGAACTTCTTCGTTAATGGCCTAGTCCCTCCAAACGTCTCAAACGCCACAGGATGGAAGAAATAATTTCCTGACAAGTCCCGATGAAGGTCTTTGTTCCGTTCCGCTACGGAAGCAGTGACCCTCACATTTACTGCAGTATGCAGTATGTGGGAGGGAGCAAAGGAGTCACAGACTGTGGCGTCCCAGATGAGGCACCTACCTCTTACCCAGAGACAAAGGGTAAGAACATTTGGTCTCTTCCTATCTCTTCTGGGTAATCCTACCGGCTCCAGAACAGAGGAGATATTAACCCGAGCCAGGACTGTACACAAAAAAAAAACAAGAAAGAAAAAAATAGAAATAAATATGATCGCTGCTTACAAACTTGGGGGTAAATGTAAACCCCAGACCTTACAAAACTACATCAAATCCAAGAAACTGAGGGACTTTAAAGGTATACTTTTGGCATATATAAGGACGTCCGACATAATTTTGCCACTTGACATACGGAATCTTTCAAACTAATCACTTTAATAGAACTTTAACAGTTTATCTTTCTTTTTCTTCAGACCGTTATTTCAGCACCAAACTCTTCAGTCAGGGGCTTCACATTTTCACCGCTGCCATATTATTCATACGATTATGCCCAACCGCCAAAAAAAAAAAAAAAAAAAAATTGTGAGCTAAGAGTGATTTAGCTGTTGCTTTTAGCACATCTCACGACCACTTGATACCGTCCTTGTTTCTTTGTCACTCTGACATATATTGGTGTTTTTCAACATTTTTCACCCCATAAACACATTTTATGGAATGGTGATGCACCCGATAGGTGGTCCATTGCTGGGATTTAAGCAAAATATTCGGACTGTCCGTGTTTTAAACTATGGTTTAAAACGTCGAAAAAGAGTGGAAATTTTAAGATTTGTTGGGGTGGTGGGGAGAAGGTTTTAAAAATTAAAAAAGCAATTTTTTTAATAATCCTATGAAAGAAACTAAACATTTCTTCTTGCTCTTTATGTTCTGAGTTCAAATCCTGCCGAGTCAACTTCGTCTTTCATCCTTTCAGAGTAGATAAAAATAAAGTATCAGTCATGTTCTGGGGGCGATATAATCAATTCCCCCAATTTTCTGGCCTTGTGCCACAATTTGAAGGAGTTGCTATTATTATCCTGCACGCGTAAGCGAAAGCAGGGTCTGTAACCAGTCGTAATAGTTGTTTGTGTGTTTGCAAAATTACTGGAAAACGGCTGAACGGATTTTCACCAAATTTGGCAGAAATACTCATTGGGTGAGTAACTCGAACTGATGAAAATTTGGTTTGAGTATCTTCAAACCTACGTAAATACATACATTGATATGCAAACACTTACAAAGCTAAATTCTGTTCAATTAAAAAGCATGGTTCAGTAACGCATTGTAAACCACCCTTTAATTTCCAAGGCCTTTTTTTTTTTTCATTGTTGTTGTTACAAGTGCAATACTAGCTGACGATAAGAGGATAGAATTTGAAACTTAAATTGCTTGCCCGTTTAAGATACTATCGTTCATTCCAACATACATACATACATACATACATATATATATGCATGCATGCATACATAGACAATTGCTTCGAAACCTCCAGATTTTATATCCAGATTACGAACTTATAAATTTATGTATACTTGGAGCACTTTAAGGTGGTGATCTGACAAAAGCGTTAGAAATCCGGGCGAAATACTTAGCGGTACTTCGTCTGTCTTTACGTTCTGAGTTCAAATTCCGCCGAGGTCGACTTTACCTTTCATCCTTTCGGGGTTGATAAATTAAGTACCAGTTGCGTACTGGAGTCGATCTAATCGACTGCCCCCCCTCCCCAAAATTTCAGACCTTGTGCCTAGAGTAGAAAAGATTTTCGTTTTCTAGAAAACTAAACGCTAAATTAGGCGCTTTTTAATTGAGTGAATTATTGGAATTTAGGTTGCTTGACGGCTTCAGGATTTTTTTCTCTTCACTTCTGCGAACGTTAGTCTTCAGCAAGTGAAAACACATTCTGAGGTTTCAGGAATATCCCGGATCCAGATACGATGCACTCTGCGTCACCATCTCATAGGTCCTGGTTGGTACAAATAAATGACCTGGCACACCCTCAGGTACCTAAGCTGATAAAGAACAACACGAACAATTGTAATCGCGTAATCCCTATATAAATGACAGACAAAAATAGTCGTCACGACATGTTTGACGCTCAGTTACCAATGTACTTTTAGCACTGAGAGTAGTAAATAAACTTCTCATTTATCATTTTTGATAAGCGTTTCAACAGCAAATACAGTCTACACTGGTAACTGGGAAAACTGAAGGAGACAAACGAAAAAAAAAAAGAGAGGGAAGCGGTTTAAATTTTGGCACAGGGCCAGTGATTACAGTGAAGAGGATAAGTGGATTACATCACACCCAGTCTTTAACTGGTACCTATTTTACCGACCCCGAAGGATGAAAGGCAAAGTCCACCTCAGAGGCATTTGAACTCAGAATGTGAAGACGGACGAAATGCCATTAAGCATTTCTCCCGACGGGCTAGCGATTCTGCCAGTTGGCCATCTTAAAGTGGTAAAATATTCCTTACTACTATAGGCACAATGCGTGAAATTTTGGGGGAGAGTGCTGGGCTGCTATTTATTTTATCGACCCCGAAAACACGAAAGGCAAAGTCGATCCCAACAGAATTTAAACTGAGAAAGTAAAGACGGACGAAACGTCCGCTAAGCATGTTACAATATTATTATTAGTCCGAATATGCTTGATGCTGCTCTTTCTCTCTCTCTGTGCCCCTTTCTCATTCTCATTTTACTTCTATCTACTGCCCACACGTAACCCGTGACTAATTTTCTCCTCTCTCCGCCTTTCGCCACCGGACCTTAGCGTACCGGTCAGCATTTTATCTCCTCTCCTGCTACTTCTCTTTCTATATCCATTCAGGATTTCTTCCAGGCGTTACCCATCATTTTCATGTTTGACCGAAAGGCCGTATTTATCCCATCTTCGTCAATCGTTTCAAATTACATTTGTTTACTTTGGTAGATCCACTCTGTATTGTTTTGTTTGCTCGATCCCTAATTCTCTGCAAATTTTGCAGATGCCGCCGATATGCGAAGTTCTCAGTCTTATCGTTAAAAGCATGAAACTGTGTATTAGTATTTCGGTCGATAACTGATGATTTTATTCAACATATTCCCCTCTCAGATTCACATACTTATTGCAACCGCCCTACAGTTTTTCTCAGCCCTGTAAAAGAACCAGGCCTTTCATGATACCCTTAAAGTCAAGAACTTTTCAGCAGCCCCTCCCTACGTGTAGGTTTTTTTAGTATTTAATATATTTTTCATTTATTGAGTAACTGAACGCCACGCATTCTGACTTTTGTAAATAGTATATATACAGGGTGATTCAAAAGTCTCCATACATAGGAAAAATTTATATTTTTATAAAAACAGTTTATAAGATCCCCTGATCTGACCCCTCTTGATTTCTATCTTTGGGGGCATTTGAAAGGCATGGTGTATCGCGGAAAGATAAAAGACATAAATCATATGAAGGAACGCATCACCAACTCATTTGTGCTATTATGAGTTCACAATGAGTGCGGCAAACGTATTGCAATGTGTATTCAAAACAATGGTAACCATATAGAGCCTGTTGAAAAAAAAAAAAATTTTTAATTTTTCTTATAAACTGTTTCTTATAAAAAGATAAATTGTTCCTATGTACGGCGACTTTTGAATCACCCTGTATATTCTCAACCACATGATTCCGGGTTCAGTTGCACTGCGTAGCACCTCGCGCAAGTGTCGTCTGCTATATCCTCAGACCGACCAAAGCCTTGTGAGTTTATCTGTTAAACAAAACTGAAAGAAGCCAGTCGTATATGTTTGCACGCGCGCGCGTGTGTATGTGTGTGTGTGTGTGTGTGTGTGTGTGCGTGCGTGCGTGCGTGCGTGCTTGAAAACAGAATCATTGCGATTATCATGCACATTGTAATTTCGTTCTGCCCAACCCTCAACCTACCGTATTTTATCGTAATATGTTAAAATAACTTTGTACGATGACATCCTTATTTAGTAATTAATTTTGACCTAATAAATGCTTTAAAGTGATAAAAAAAATTAATATCCCGACTGTGTTACAAATCAATGTTTTAAAAAACGTTGTGAGCTTGTAATTCTATAAAACCTTTTATTTTACTAATAGACCCAACACATCTTTATATACTAATGTTTTTTTATGTACAACTGACAGATACTAAACGTTCTACAGTTCAAATGCTTTTCTATATAACAGAACTTGCACTAAAGGATTGATTAAAAAAAAGTAATACAAGTCAAAACAAACGAAGGAAATTCCAAGCGTTAAACCCAGTCAGATGAGAGGACGTTGAACGGAAACAAGTAAGAGGACAATTTATTGCGCCTGCGTTCATTTTAGGCACACCTCCATCTTGAGAAACCTTTTAGTGTCTTCAAGCGAAATCACTGAAAGCAGACGACTTGTTTGTTTATTCCATCAAAGTTTTGTAAAAACGCAGGCATCATGTATCGTTCGTCCCAAAACAACCACAGGACAAACATGACACCATTTGAAGGTAAGTTATACGAACTCAAACCTCTCATTTTACCCTTTCTCTCGTTCTCCGCTCTCTCTCGCTCTCTCTCTTTCCCCCACTCCCTTTCTGACATTCTATGTCTTTCTGTGTCTTTCTCTGCTCTGTCTCTTTCTCCCCAATCCACTGTCATCCTCCTCTTTCTTTCTATTCCTCTGTCTCTTTCTCTCTCTCTTTTTTTGTTTATCTCTGTCTGTCTCGATACACACACACATACACGAAAGTTTGTATATATATATATATATATATATATATATATATATATATATATATATATATTATACACACACATACACAAACCTGTTACCGGTTCAAATAGGCATGAAGTTTATTAGAACCCGAATGAAAGCCATTCATATATATATATATATATATATATATATATATATATATATATATATTATTTCTGAACTTCGGTATGTGGTGAAGCAATTGTTGCTGATCCCTTAATTATGTTTATATATATATATATATATATTGTATATCACTACTGATATGTATTTTAAGTCTCCCTGCATATCCCATTCCCTTCTCCAGTTAAACCCTTCAGTTATTATTTTCTCGGTGATATAGATTGCTCCTTTATATCGGTGTTCTTTCCTGGTCGACTTATTTAATCGAGCTCGAAAGGATAAAAGGCAAAGTCCACCTCGGAGGAATTTGAACTCAGAACGTAACGGCAGACGAAATACCGCTAAGCATTATGCCTAGGTCACTTTTTATTTTTATTTGTATATATATATATATATATATATATATATATATATATATATATATATATATATATATATATATACATATATATATACATACATACATACATACATACATACATACACATCCATAATATACATCTATACATGTATGTATGTATGTATATATATATATATATATATATATATATATATATATATATATATATATATATACATATATATATACATACATACATACATACATACATACATACATACACATCCATAATATACATCTATACATCTATACATGTATGTATGTATGTATATATATATATATATATATATATATATATATATATATATATGCTCCTCAAGAAGACAATGATAATTCCATTCCTCGAATCTTTCTTTGAAACCTTCAAGATCGTATTCTACTTCCCCTTCGTATAAAAAATTTTTCCCCCAAGTTTTACCTGAAATGGTATTTGGGTTCCTTCCAGGAATCTGCAACATTTAATATTACAGACTTGGGGTAGTTGTTCTCGATGTTATTAAGGTTCCTTTGTCATTGCGTGTCTACTCTAAGATCGTTCTTTTCTTTCACCTCGAGAAGCTCGTCAAAATATCTTTATGTATACTTGGATCCGTTGGTTGGATGGTGGAGGTGAAATCGAGTGACAAAAAAATCAACTTTATTTTATCATCATTACCAACAAGTTGGTGATCATTTGGAGGAGTAGTGTTGTTGTATCGAAAAATTGTGGCACCTTCACTTCATTCTCAGGAAGTCTGAGAACATCTTCCTAGTATCTGCACTTTGCTGAAATGGGAAGTAAGAAAGAAAAAAAAAAGTCAGTAAAGATACGTTTGATGAGCCACGATTTCGTGGAATAGCAATAATGGCGCGTTATGTCTCGGAATAGCAAGAATGATGCGTTATGTCTTTCAAAACACGTAGATGTGCGGAGTACCTCTCTATCCCTAACTTTAAAAGGTACATCTTGTCTTTGTTTGCGCAATACTGTATTGGAAAACATTCCTTCACTTACGACGAGGAGTTGCAGTTTCATTCTTGAAAACCTCAGTATTTAGGAATAGTGACCGTCAGTATAATACCAGCTTCATCTCCATTACATGATTAGAAAACTAGGAACCCTATACACTTCAATAAAAGCATCTAATCTCTTCCAGAATGGTTTGAGTTCCTCGGTTAGTGTGCTACCTGCTTCATCATAACTTATTTTATTAATTTTTCCATAGCGGTTTCTAAATTGTCATAACCACTCGTCATTAGCTCTGATATTCTCGATGACCACAGGACTTGCTATCTTGATTACATTTTGATTTTCTACATGATGGACGTTATTACTAATAGATCGTCGTTGATGAACCACTTCGTCACTGCCTCTACAATTTTTATACTCTTCCTTGCATCAACAGATGATCGTGGAGACTTGCATCACAAAGAAAATACACTAAGTTTATCATTAGATTTACAAATATTCAAATCTGTTTATTCTTTTGCCATCACAATTTCTAGTGATCAAGGCGCCAACTTATAGCTACACTCTAAGTTCCAGTTTCTGACTCACACACAGGGTCACATGCATTATCACTTGACTATTACTCCCCTTGGAAGCGATGATGTAAAATTGCCGACTGACAGTTATTTAGTGAAATATCAACAAAAAGTTGGGTTGCAATGTGTAGTGTGGTGGGGGGATAATTGTCACAATATAGACTATGCCATTAACCACAATAATCTATGCCACTAACCACATCGTGCCTACACGTTTGGCATGCATATTACTCAAATTTATATTTTAAAACTTTTGACTCATTTGACCTGACTTTGTGACGACGTATGCATTCATGTCTATGTATTGGTATGTATACACACACACACACACACACACACACACACACACATATGGGTTTGCTCAGTATGGTTGACCTGAGGTCTAAACAACTTAATGAGCCAGCCATCACCTGCAAACAAGGATGGTTTGATAACATGTACGATGCTATCACTAATTGTTTTGGCAACCTGTGTAGTCGTTATCAGGCGTAGATACCCCCTCGACCCACCCCCAACTCAGTGGAACATCAAAGGCTTGACGCATGGAGGAATAAAGAGTTGCACCAGAACATATACTCGTATTAATTTACAACTTAGTAGAGACTGAAGCAACGTGAAATGAAGAGCCTTGCTCAAGAACATAATGCACCACTGGTTCCAGGAATTGAAGCCACCTTATAATTGTAAGCGGAATACCCTTAAAGACTAGGCCACGCCTCTGAGCAGCTACAATTGTGGTAATGTACACTAAATGCTGTATCAGACATCATGTGTCGGTTAGGCGTTTCGCAAAGGAAACTAAAAGCCATTATTGCGGGGGAAATATTTGCTTGTCTTGCTTCCGAAGTTCATATTTTTATTTCCCCCCTTCCGTAACTAAATTTGACAAGCTGTGAGAAGTTACAAAACCATATATTCTCGACATCTCCATATCCGGCGGCGGCGGCGGCGGCGGCGGCGGCGGTGGTGGTGGTGGTGGTGGTGGTGGTGGTGGTGGTGGTGGTGGTGGTGGTGGTGGTGGTGGTGGTGGTGGTGGTGGCGGTGGTGGCGGTGGTGGCGGTGGTGGCGGCGGCGGCGGCGGCGGCGGCGGCGGCGGCGGCGGCGGCGGCGGCGGCGGCGGCGGCGGCGGCGGCGGCGGCGGCGGCGGATATGATAGCGGTGATGGTAGTAGTGGTAATGGTGAAGGCAGTGATGGTGGTGGTGTGAGTAGTATAGGCGGTGGTGGTGGTGGTGTGGTTGTGGTGGTGGTGGTGTGGTGGTGGTGGTGTGGTGGTGGTGGTGTGGTGGTGGTGGTGGCGGTAGATTAACACCAGGTCAACACCGTTCTTGTGGTGACCAACCAGACACTTCTAAGTGTATCTAGGTCTATTACTACTTAGGCGGTGAATTGGCAAAAGTGCTAGGGAGTCGTACGAAGCACTTTGGTGTGGTGGATACTTATTCAGAGCCCTTGCGTTCTGAGTTCAAATCTCTCAATGAGATCAATTTTGCCTTTCATCCTTGCAGATCAATAAGAAACGGGTCCATAGAAGTAGATGGGTGGAGTCGGTGGCATGTTCGTATTCCTGCCAGCTCATTGTGTCCTTGAGCAAGACACTTTATATTACGTGGCCCCAATCTACTCAGCTGGCAAAAATGAGTTGTACCTGTATTTCAAAGGGGCCAGCTTTATCGCATTCTGTATCATGCTGAACCTCCTTGAGAATTACATTAGGGGTACATGTATATTAGGAGTGCATTGCCAGCAGCGGATTGTGTTCTTGAGCAAGACATTTTATTTCCCGTTGCACCACTCCACTCAGTCGGCAAAAATGAGTTGTACCTGTATTTCAAAGGACCAGCTTTGTCACATTCTGTGTCACACTGAATCTCCCTAAGAACTTCATTAAAGATACAGTGTCTGTGGAGTGCTCAGCCATTTCCAAGGTAATTTCACAAGCAGACTCCTTCGTTGATTGGATCAACTGGAACCCTCGTCGTCGCCAATTTTATCGATATCTAAGTAACTCCATCCAAATCCATCGAAGTGCCAATTTTATCGATATCTAGGATTGTTGAGGCTTTCCTCCTTTTAGGACGAGTGTAGTTTGTGGTAAGTCAACCTACGTTGAAGCAGTCGCTGACTCAGTATTTTGTGATTAAGGTTTAAGAAGGAAGGACTTTTGGTAGCTCAACATTGATTTTTATTTAATATCTTTATTTTGTCCGTTTATTTTTTAATTATATTCTTATCTTGCGAGCGCTAGATATGTTATGTCTCTGTGGCGCAATCGGTTAGCGCGTTCGGCTGTTAACCGAAAGGTTGGTGGTTCAAGCCCACCCAGGGACGTTAATCCAAGTTTTTTATGCTCTCTTTAAAAAAAAAGAGTGCAGGCATAGTTATGTGGTGCAGAAGCTCACATTGCAACCACGTTTTGGATTCAAGTCCCTCTCTTTTTTTACTCTTTTTCTTGTTTCAGTCATTTGACTGCGGCCATGCTGGAGCACCGTCTTTAGTCGAGCAAATCGACCCCAGGACTTATTCTATCGGTGTCTTTTGCCGAACCGATAAGTTACGGGGACGTAAACACACAAACATATACACAAATATACATACATATATATATATATATATATATATATATACAACGGGCTTTTTTCAGTTTCCGTCTACCAAATCTACTCACAAGGCTTTGGTCGGCCCGAGGCTACAGTAGAAGACACTTGCCCAAGGTGCCACGCAGTGGGACTGAACCCGGAACCATGTGGTTGGTAAACAAGCTACTTACCACACAGCCACTCCTTTGTCCGTTTATTTTTAATTATATTCTTATCTTGCGAGCGCCTGCAATGTAATGTCTCTGTGGCGCAATCGGTTAGCGCGTTCGGCTGTTAACCGAAAGGTTGGTGGTTCAAGCCCACCCAGGGACGTTAATCCACGTTTTTTTTATGCTCTCTTTTTTTAAAAAAAAGTGCAGGCATGGTTATGTGGTTAAGAAGTTCACATTGCAACCAGGTTTCGGATTCAAGTCCCTCTGTTGATAAAGTTTATGTGCCATAAATTCGTTATACTTTTACAGTACACAAAATATTTTAATAATTATTTTATACAATTCCTAATAATATCAAATTATAAAAATATAAGTTATCTTTCTTTTCTTTTTTTCTCTCTCTCTCTCTTTTTTGAAATATCGAATGGCTACGAGGGTCCATCAGAGTAAAATAGGAATCAAAAAGGTCCATTGGTTGGAACCTGGTTAATTGACCTGTTTCTTCATATACGCAGTCAACCGGGACTAGTCAGATATCTAAATTTTAACAAGCTAATCTGTATGACATCATAGGTCAGTTTAGGAAATGAGTAAGAGCTACTACAGCGATATATTTGATTGAAATATGATAATGGAGTTTGATTTTATCTAAATAAGGATAGCATTAGTTAATATTTGATATCTTTTTACCTTTTTCTTCGGTTGAAAGTGTGTATTGGTCCAGAGCAAAGTGACGCCATTATTTTCGTGTTTACCAGCGAAGCAAGACAGGGCCGCCATTAGAGGCAAAACAGAACAAAAATAAAGTGAAATAAAATGCAAAACTAAATATGAATCATTGGTTTACACAAAGATATATTTGTGTAATTCCTATTGTATTCTTTAGTCATACATGGAAGAATTTTAGCAAAACATTGTTAATGAAACTGTTGTTAATTATACAATTCTTCCCCCGCATACTGCGGTAAGCCGTACAACCCATGGTACCACAAGATGGACTTGATAAATGAGAGAATAGTTGGTGTCTCGCCTCTATATGTCGAACTGTTGTAGTGATGATCGACACATCTTATGAATTAGCGAAAGCGGAGTTTCTTACCTAAAAATCTGAAATCTGAAAAATATAACTCCTCGTTCTACAATTACCTTTAGCTCGTGTTGGCCACATATTTAAGTAACAAAAATGGAGGTAGTTCGTCATTTATATGTTTTCGACACCAGAAATAGCCATAGCAATGTTAAGCATAATGATTAAGGGACAATAAAAAAAATCAGGAATTAACCGATATTATTGTCCGGACTTTATGGCGGCGAGCTGGCGGAATCGTTAGCACGCCGGGCGAAATGCTTAGCGGTATATCGTCTGCTGCTACGTTCTGAGTTCAAATTTTGCTGAGGTCGACTTTGCCTTTCATTCTTTTGGAGCTCGATAAATTAAGTATCAGTCAAGTAATGGGGTCGATGCAATCGACTAGCTCCCTCCCCACAAATTCCAGGCCTTGTTCCTAGAGTAGAAAGGATTGTTTGAACTGGGAAACATGGGAGACAATTCGAATATATTTTTGTTGCATATATTCCAGATCTCTGCGCTCTGAGTTCAAATTCTACCACAGTCAACTTTGCCTTTCATACTTTCGGTAGGTCGCCTAAATAAAGTGCCGGTGCAGGATAACGTGCCGGACAAATGCCTTGTGGTATTTGTTCCTAGTCTATGCATTGTGAGTTCTTGGGTGGTAGACGTAATCCATCGTCTGAATTAACAACCACGTGATCCTTTGATGTCTTTGATTTCACTCTATTGCAAGCAATGAAACCTGATCTCCAGCTTCGGGACACCTTGTTCCTTTCCGCTCAAAGGCCTAAGAGACACTGAAACAAACGAAGAGCCATAGGTGCTGACCTTCCCTCTCTGACTACACAGTAAAAAATAAACGAGAAAGATAAGAACAACTTTCATTTCTCCTCCGCTCCTAAAACTCTTTAATCTCATATTTATACAGAGAAGGAGTCCGTAAACTTGTCATCTCTTATGTCCCTGCCGTAAGGTTTCACTTCCATACACGCCGATTTAATTTAAATCGTCCTCAGTCGAAAGACACCTGTTGTTAATGTCCTTTATTTGCATTTGTATTTGTGTACCATTTCTTCGTTTCTTTCCATCCTTGTTTTCGTACACATTCGCTGCTTTCTTCCAAGGAATCCAGTGCTCTTAGCTCAGTTTTTCCTAGGGGATGGCCAGATTGGAGCAATCTCGAGTATGACCAGCCGAAATTGCAAAAACAATCTGGAACTCGACTGAAGAAAGAAAACTCCGAATGACCCGTCCTTGTTTTTTTGTATCCTCTGTCTGGGTGTTTTGTCGTCCCTTTTTTGTATCATCTAACAGTCTGGATGTTTTGCGCTCTTGTCCCATTTTTGGTATTCCTTTTTATATATACATATGTATATATATTAGGTTTAGGAAGACAGATACCCTTAGACAGTTATTTAACATGGCGAATGCTCAGCCTATAGATATATATAGAATATATAAATACACACACACATACACACACACAGAGGCACACATATATATATGATATATAACATTATATATATCATATATATATATATATGTGTGTGTGTGTGTGTGTGTGTGTGTGTGTGTGTGTGTGTGTGTGTGTGTGTGTGTGTGTGTGTGTGTGTGTGTGTGTGTGTGTGTGTATACGCACATTAATATTCGGGGTCACAGAGTCTCGGAGGCTTGAGTTGGACGAGGAGTGTTCCTATGACATAGTTGACTGTAAACACACTTCTAAAAGATAATATGAACGGTATTGTTTTCATTGAAGAAGAGTATCATTTCTAATCTTGATAAAACCATGTAAAGTAGTTTTAAAGTAGGCCGACGGCGGCGCTTAAAATATTGTTCTAGCTTCTTTAGGTTATAAAGTTTGCTAAATATATCAAACGTGGGCGATTACCATGGTAACTATGACAGGCATTGTTTTAAGTAATCATGCGTCTTAGTACTTAGTCATGAACGCACTCACTCGTGGTAGTCATGGTTGGATTATGCTTCGCTGATGAGATTTAATAATTGTTTGACATGGCCAGTAATTTTGAAGTGACAACATTAGTAGATTACGTTGATATTAGTACTTGACTAGTATTTTATTTTATCGACAACGTGAAGATAAAAGGTCACGATGAACTCGGTAGGATTTGAACCCAGGCCGTATAAAACCGGAACAAACACCTCACAGCATTTTGTTCGACGCTATCCTTTTTAAATTATTGCTTCTAATTTAGGTTCAAGGCCAATAATTCTGAAGTTGATGGGAGTTAATTGATATCCATTGACCTCAGTTTTAGACGGTGACATTATTTTTATCAACATTGGAAGGAATGAAGAGCTGAGTTGACCTCGGCGGAATTTGAACCCAGAACGTAAAGAAATGGAACAAATACAGGATGTTTTCGATACGAAATCTGTGACAGCTACGGAAAGGAGCCCAAATAGAAGCTATATACAAATACTGGCTACAAACTTTAGCTCAATGCCACTAATTTCAGGGGCGGAGGTAAGTTGATTACATCGACCCCAGGGCTCAACTGTTCCATATTCATTAAATCCGAAAGAAATGAAAGGCTTAGCGGCATTTCGTCCGGCATGCTGATTGCTTCAACTTACCATTATATCTAAGGATGAGTTTTCCCCTACCGCGGTGTCCCTGTACTTGTTGGTCATACAAAAGAATTTTTAGAATGCGTTCATCTTTCATTTGAACATGTCATGTCCTTCCTATCTGCACTGAATTTTCAGAAGCATATTTTGATACTGGAGATATCACATTTTTCTAAGATTTTGACATTATATATTTTGCCATTTATGTTGCAGTTATTGCGCAGACAGTATATGTGAAAGGTTTCAAGTTTCTTTATATGCTTGTAGTAGGGAGTCCATGCTTCTGTCCCATACAAAAGTGTGCTCAAAATACAATATTTGTATACATTTATTTCAGTTTTCAGACTGACACTGTGTTCATCCCACAAATGATGGGAAAGTTTTCTAAAAGCACTTGTAGCCTAAGATATTCTGACACTGATTTCGTCATCAAGAGTACTCTTAAACTCTTCTGTACTTCCATATTTAAATGACCTGACCCATTTGAGTTAGATGCTGTCAATCATCACATTTGAATCTTCAGTGTGTTCTGCCCCAGATTTTGATTGGAATAAAACCTTCAGTCGTTTTGATGCTGATAATCCAAATGCACGAGCTATCGCAGCAAACCTGTCGACTGTTTCCTGTATTCCTTCAAATGTATGAGAAATCAAAGCACAATCATCAACAAACAGAAGTGACGTAGAAATTCTTCACTGGTCTTCTTCTTTGATCTAAAACTTTGCCATTTTAGGCTCAGCAGACCTCCTTCTGTGCTAATCTGGAATTTTACACCATGGTAATCCCTAGAAGCATGTTGGCGCATCATTGTAAAAAAATTGGTAGAAAGTATAGGAACTAAAACACGGCCCTGTTTGGTACCCCAACAGTTCAAAGATGCATCTATAACGTACTCTTACAGAAACAAAGGGGGAAAGAGTGTATTTGATAATTACAGAGGAATTAGTAGGTTGTGCATAGCTGGAAAAATTCTTGCGAGGGTGATCCTTAACCGCATCAATAAGTATGTAGTCAACAGCATATACCCTGGATCTCCATGTGGATTTCGGGCAGGGAAAGGCACAGCTGACATGATTTATGCCCTTCGGTAAGTTTAAGGAAAGGCACATAAGCAAAATAATGACCTGTACATAGTGTTTGTCGACTTGATCAAGAGACCTTTGATCCAACGAATGGTGAGGCACTCTTGGAAAATCTTGCCAAAAGTTGGTCTTCCAGATAAAATGATAAGAGTAACAGTATCCCTGCACAAAGGAACGATGGCAACAGTGATATCATGTAGTCAAATGTTCAGAAGCATTTCTGTTGCAATGAAATATATATGTGTGTGTCTGTGTATCTGTGTGTATGTGTGTGTGTGTGTGTGTGTGTGTCTGTCTGTCTGTATTTGTACCCACCACCGCTTGACAACAGGTGTTGGTGTGTTTACGTCCTCGTAACCCAGCGGTTCTGCAAAAGAGACCGATTGAATAAGTACCAGGTTTTTTTTAGATAGATAGATAGAGAGAGAGAGAGAGAGAGAGAGAGAGAGAGAGAGAGAGAGAGAGAGAGAGAGAGAGAGAGAGAGAGAGAGAGACAATCCTTTGCGCACCTAATCTTATTCAATTTCGAGTAACTCTTCTCACTGCGTCACCCAAAATATATAAATAGCCATCGGAACTGATAACACACCTTGTATTGGTCCTCTTGTAATTATTATCAGGTACTCAACCTTGCACCATGATATAAGTGAATCGTTTTCTGTAGTAGATTTTATTTACTCTTTTGATAAAAGGAAGTTCGCTTCTATCATCGGCAGTTTGGGACGAAGTGACAAATGAAATCTGATGCTTTGTTAGATAACAAAAAAAAATAAATAATAAATAAAGAACGGTCAGTTCTCTCCCCACTCTAAGGGGCTAAAAAGAGACGTGGCGTGAAGGGACGGATATATGTGAATTTATATGACTACCTTATTTGGTTGTTTATAACCCAAACTGGATTGATACTCAAGTAATAGGGTCACATGATTGAGCTTGTTCAGAACATACTTGAAATTATGAAGTGACGTTGTCCATGATGATGATGGTGATGATGATGATGATGATGACGATGATGATGATGGTGGTGGTGGTGGTGGTGGTGGTGGTGGTGGTAGTGGTGGCGACGATGACGATGTTTTCTTTATTAACTGCTACTAAAGTATGACGGTATAGGAAGTTAGTGTGGTGCTACACAAAAACATGTAAAATAAAACAACAAAAAAAAAAAAAGAAAAGAAACAATTCAAAATTCAAACAAGGAATGATTCTTCAAAAATAAAACCCCCGAAGGTCACTCATGGTCCAGCTTTTTGCTCCATACTCTTACTTGATGGAGCTGGGGTTCACCCCAATTAAGTTGTCCCAGAGATATCATCATGCGGAGAAGCCGATCTGTTCTACTAGTGCTCTCCATCGCTGGCGGTCCCGTCTCAGCCCTTCTGCTTGTCGAGCGCCTGGAGATCTTTCCCATTCACATCCAGCCATCTACTCATGGAAACCCCCACAAAATGACGCTTTCTCTGACCACTAAGGCAAGTGCCCTCTCTCCCCTTTTCTCCTCCAATCTACTGGCGCATGATTTGAGCAGGTTCGTTCACCATTTTTGCAACTCTTACTCAACTTTCCACAAATCCGTTGGGTGGCAGCACCTTCCTCTCCATTTTCACTTTCCCCCTGAAAATGTTGACGACGGCTTCATCAAAGAGGAAGATAGTCTTCATTATTGGTTTCAAATTTTGGCACAAGGCCTGCAATTTCGGGGGAGGAGGTAAGTCGAGTACATCGACCCCCCCCCCCCCAGTGTGCAACTGGTACTTATTCTGTCGACTCCGAAAGAATGAAAGGTAAAATCGACCTCAGCGGAATTTGAACTCAGAACATAACGACAGACGAAATACCCGCTAAGCATTTTGCCCGGCGTGCTAGCGATTCTGCCAGCTCGTTGCCCTAGATGTTCTTCATCATTAGAAGTAATAGTCGGGGTCGATAAATGAAGTACCAGTTGAGTACTGGAGTCGATATGATCGACTGTCCCCCCCACAAAATGCAGGCCTTGTGCCTATAGTAGAAAGGATTATTAGAAATAATAGTAAGACGGTGAGCTGGTAGAATCGTTAGCATGCCGAACAAAATGTTTAGCGGCATTTCGTCCGTTTTTATGTTCTGAATTCAAATTCCACCGTAGTCGACTTTACCTTTCATCCTTTCGAGGTCGATAAAATAAGTACCGGTTGCGCAGTGGGTCGATGTAATCGACTTGCTCCCTCACTCAAAATTTCCAGCCTTGTACCTATGGTAGAAAGGATTATTAGAATAAGATTATATGAAGATATTTTATACCAGTAAATGTCGCAGACTCGGGGACGTCGAAGCATCATGATCGTCATTGGTGATCCCTAAAATAGCCCAGTCCATTCTCTGCCACTAGCGTGACTGGGAGACGGGGTAAGGGGTGAAGGGGCAGATCATCCCGAGCGACGATTTTATGGCGGCAGCACTTCTAGTTGTACAGTATAAGCATGTAATAGCTGCTTGGGGTGGGGCGCAAACTCAAAGGCCTCTACTCAAAAGCACACACACACTGGCTTCTCCACTGTTCCCTGTACAACGTATTGATCTCCTAGAAACATATTTTAACGAAAGCTTCAGAGTACCTTATATCCAGCTACAGAAAATGCCTCTGAACATTGGCTACTCGTATCTTGCATTCATGCGACTTGTTATATATTGAGAACATTATTTTTCCATAACCCAAACAGCAATTTATGATCAAATCTTAATTCCAGTTTGTTTTTTTTTATGATGATTTTTATTCCTTATTTTGTTGCTTCCTTATGAATGCTGCTGCGTCTTTGGCAATGTAATTATGTTCCCAGTTTCGGTGTAATATCGGCGTTCTAAAATGTCTCTTGTCTTATCGTCTGGATGAGAATATTTTTACTGGTTTAAATAGAGAAGCAGAAGAACGCTGCTGAGTGATTTGCGGGCATTTTAAAACTATCGTTCTCTGTCTATCCTTCTTTCTCTCTCACTCTCCCTCTCTCTCTCTCTCTCTGTCTCTCTCTCTCTTTCTCTATCTGTCTATCAATCTATCTATCTATGCTTCTCTCTCTCTCTCTTTCTTGACTTTTACTCTCTCATTCTCTTCTTACACTTATTTTTGTGCATGCATGGTCAAGTGCAAGTATGAGTATGTACCCATGATCTGTATGTGCATGTGTATATATGTGTTTGTATGTGTGGGTGTGCACGCACATTCATTCATAAATACATCGTAGTTTTTTTCCGGTTCTTTCCAAGGCAGGCGCTCGTACACACACACACACACACACACACACACACACACATATATATAGACACTTGCATACATACATACATACATACATACATACAGACAGACAGACAGACGGACAGACAGACAGACAGACGGCCAGACAGACGTACATTGATATATAGACAGACGTATATTGATATATAGGTGGAGAAAAAAAGTAGTGCACTTGACCATTTGCAGAGAGGGAGATCTCCTTAAGTTGGTAACCTGGATTGAATGCTTAGAGCCGAACCAAATATCGCAAAGTATAAGATCTGAGTTTCGTCAATCCATCGCCTGGATTCATACTTTTTCTTTTTTTTTTTTTTAATGAACGCCTGAAAGGATAGAAGGCAAAGATGACCTCAGCAGGATTTGAACACTTAAAGAGCAAAGAGTCAGAACGAAACACCGCGAGGCATTCGACCCGACGCTCTAGCGACTCTGCCAAATTAGGAAGAGAAACATGTCAACACATAGGAACGCTGTTACACTCACACACCACACGCACGCACACACACACACATACATACACGCACGCACACAGACACACGCACAAAATATACATCGCTATCTCCAAAAAGTAGGTAACTAAAATTGTTGCTTTCGTGGAGATATATAATGAGTAAAAAATTGATACGAAATAACTCAGAACAACATTTAAAACCATTTAATGGTTTAAATAGTTCATATCATTGCTTGGAGCAATGTACACGTAACGTCTACCCCAACCAACTGAGGGACAGACTCTTCTTGTGCTTATATACAACCTAGTAGAAAACATAGCAACGAATCAGGTAATAACCATTCGTTTATTCTTTTACTCTATTATTCCGTTATTCTTTTGCTGTTGTCAGCCGTTCGAATGCCATTAAGGGACTTTTCTTCTTTTCTTTATGGTGTTTTTTTCTCTTTGTTTGCGCGATGTTTTTCTTTGTTGTCGATCTGACCTTCACATCGACTTCCCCAACAACTTATTTCAGTCTGGCTCATATTTCATCGATATTTATTTATCGAATGGTTAAGTTTTGAATTTTTGACGTTAAGGTGGGGTGTAACTCGACTCACGGATTTCCACCTGTATACACACACAAAGACACACACGCATCTTAAATGAGGTCCCTTTTCATAACAGAATGTTCGTACATTCATTCATGCATGCATACATACACACATTTATCTCTCTCTCTCTCTCTCTCTCTCTCTGTATATATATATATATATATATATATATATATATATATATATATATATATATACAAACATCAGTGATGGTTAGGTTGTTCGATTCTCGGTAGCGGTTGGGTCCTTGAGCAAGACATTTTATCTCACGTTACTCCACTCCACTCAGTGAACAAAAATGAGTATTTCAAAGGGCCGACCGTGTTACATTGTGTCACGCTGAATATCCCTGAGAACTACGTAATCTATATTACTGACGTTGATTTCGGATTTTAGCACAAGGCCAGCAATTCTGGCGTAGAGGGTAAGTCAATTGCATCTACTCCAGTGCGTAACTGGTACTTATTTTATCGACCCTCAAGAGGATGAACAGCAACCCTGGTGGAATTTGAACTCAGAACGTAAAGACGGACGAAATGTTGCTAAGCATTTTGCCCAGCTTACTAACGTCTCTGCCAGCTCGCCGCCTCAAGTATACATTAGTGATATTGGCTACATGTAGATGTTTCTCCTTCGTTCATCTTGGCGAATGTGATCTAGACTTGGAGGAAGCGATGCCGTATCCAGCGACATCGGGTATTTCAAAATTCTAAATTGTGACATCCTTCCGTTGGTGAGTCAGCAGAGATGGCCCTATCACTGCTCCTCATCTCCTCTTGACTTTCAGCTTAATTCTTCTCTCTTACTTCATGACTGTGGAGGCGCAATGGCCCAGTTGTTAGGGCAGCGGACTCGCGGTCATAGGATCGCGGTTTCGATTCCCAGACCAGGCGTTGTGAGTGTTTATTGAGCGAAAACACCTAAAAGCTCCACGAGGCTCCGGCAGGGGATGGTGGCGAACCCTGCTGTACTCTTCCACCACAACTTTCTCTCACTCTTACTTTCTGTTTCTGTTGTGCCTGTAATTCAGAGGGTCAGCCTTGTCACACTGTGTCACGCTGAATATCCTCGAGAACTACGTTAAGGGTACACGTGTCTGTGGAGTGCTCAACCACTTGCGCGTTAGTTTCACGAGCAGGCTGTTCCGTTGATCGGATCAACTGAAACCCTCGACGTCGTAAGCGACGGAGTGCCACCACCACTTCATGACCACCAAGAGGCTTTTCTTCTGCTGCCTCTCCCATCCTGTACACAACTTCTTTTCGCTTTCTCCATCTCTTACTCCAATGGCTCCATTTTTGACCGCAAAAGATTCCTCTGCAGTCAACCCAGACTGGGAACAGCCCTACCTGACACCTCTTCTCTTTGCAATCCTACGGAAAGGTTCTGATACATTTTTGCTGAATTTCGGAAAGGCCTGTCATTTGTCTAACCCAGTGGTTCTTAACCGGAATCCATATGACCTTGGAGAGGGGGCGTGTAAGAGTTTTTGGGATCCACACAAGCAAAATAGTAAATTGGACCCGTCGTAGTGTATCCAAGGTCCACGAAAAAGATGTTACTTGGGATGTATTTATTGTAAGAAACAGCTTGCTTTGTTTCTCAAGCGTTTTTACATAGCTGAGCTAACACAAATTATTGTGTGAAACAGCAAAATTGGAATTTTGAAGGAAGTATCTACAAAACTAGTTTTTAAACATCGAATGGCTATGGAGGTCTACCAGAATAAAAGAGTAATCAAAGGAGTCCATTGGTAAAAAAAAATGGTTGAGAACTGCTGGTTGAACCTTTTGATCAATTAAGTTTAATTTCTATCATAAACAAAATTAATTTTATTAACATAAAAATCGAATCACAATTTAATTACAAAGAAACAAAGAAAAGCAAAAAAAGAAAAAAATAATAATAATAAAGTGGAGTTCATTAAGCTGGAGAAGATGGGAGGTAGGAGAGAGTACACCCTAAAACAAATGGCGTATTCAACCAGGCCCTGCGGACTTGACCGCGATGACGTTGCCACGACACTCGTTGCAGCATCCATGCCACTTCGGGGCACATTCCTCAGATGGGCTGCAGTTATATAATTATTTAATTAATTATACAATACGTCGTATTGTATAATTTTCATTCTGTCCTATTTGGGGGACAATCTACATTATTAAAGCAGCAAACATGATTAACTCCACTTTAGATATCTCTCATTTAATTTCATGAATTCCTTCGTGACTAAACTTTAATATTGCTTCTATATCAATTTCAATATACCAGTTTTCACTGTAGTGTATGTGTGTGTGTGGGGGGTGAATGTGTGTCTAAACGTGTGTGCACGCGTGTATGTTGTGTGTATATGTGTGTGCATGCATGTGTATATGTGTGTGAAAGCGCCTCATTGTGTGTGTGTGTGTGTGTGAATGATAGCTGAAAGTCTGCTGAGAGCCTTATTAAATAATCTAATCTGTACACTGTATCAGTCGGTATAGTTTTATACATTTTTATTTGCGAATTGCTACAACAAACGTTTCCGCCTGTAGGCTATTATCAGGTCGAAGCGATTATTGTGTCATTTTTGTATTTACACACACACACGCGCGCGCACACACACACACAAGCACATATACATACATTTATATACATACATACATATATACATATATATATATATATATATATATATATATATATATATATATATATATATATATATATATAGATATGCAGGGCAGGGAATCGTCAATTAGTAATAAAATTAATAATTAACAATTTTGCCGGGTAGCTCAGTATGAAAAAACCTTTTCGGTAAAAATCATTTATAATCATAAATATATAGGGATTGACAGTAACCTGCTTCTCCAACATACAGTAGTTCTTTGGCTGCTATTTCTGAATTCTCAGTATGTTGGAGAAGCAGGTTACTGTCAATCCCTATATATTTATGATTATATATATATATATATATATATATATATATATATACCGCTGAGCATTTCGCCCAGTGTGCTAACTTTTCTGCCACCTCACCACCTTCATTTATTAACTATTGAATCATCGATGAAGATGAACTGGAATCTGTAAGGCCACTGATTGTTTGTTATAGAGCGTATCCTCTAATACATCTTGCTGTACGCTCCGAATAAAAGATAATCATGAAATGAATCAGTCCCCCCAATATGTTTCGTAATCTATAATTCTTTAGATCATTGAAACTTAATCAAAACCATTTCATTGGCTGAGATATGTAAGGCCACTAGTTTTTGTATGTACATCGTCTAATACAATCCGCTGCACGCCCAGGTCAACCGAGGCTAAGCGGTTATATAACTGATGAATTATGAGCTACAGTTTATAGTTTCGTTTGCATTTGAGAATTTCCTGACGTCCCAAACCAGCCAAATCAAATTAACTCGCTTTCTCGGCTGTGCTGTTGAAGCTTCTAATTTTGACGGCTGAAAATTGTTGGAGACTCCTTGGTGTAATGGTTAGCACGACGGTGCAGTAATCGGCAGATACATGGTATGGTTCCCTTCTTGTCTTTGGTAATTGTTGAAAACTGAGTAAACAATTCGAGCAGTTTTAACTTCTAAAAATTATATAGAATTTTATTTCGTGCAAGGAATACGTTTTTCTCGATTTGTAAACATAAGTATCCTCCAGTCCTTATACATACGCACACGCATGTACTTATGTTTGTATGTATGCAGGTATGTATGTATGTATGTAATATAATGTATGTATGTATGTATGTATGTATGTGATTGCGCAAAGAACGATGAAAAAAGTGACAGCTTGTAACTTAAAGCAAACAGTAAAATTCCGACCGAGAAGAATAACATACCTACACACACATACATGCACATGCATATACACACACACACATACATACACACACTCTCTCTCTCTCACACACACACACACACATACTTGTATGTAAGTGTGCGTATGCACGTGAGTCTGTACATGGGAGTGTACGTTAATGTATGTTTAAATAGAATGTATTAAATTCATTGCAATGATTTCATGTCTATAAGCATCTATGTGTGTGTGTGTGTGTGTGTGTGTGTGGCCACTCGACACGGATCCGATCTTGTGTATTGTTGCCACGTGCTGTCCTTTGTTCATAACAGATGTTAGATTACTCTTTTTTTTAAATGGGCAACAGCGTAAAAGCAAGGGGTGGAGAGGTGGAAATATTAAAATTATGGCCTATATAGTGAAAGAGACGCGCAAGTTCGCCACACTCAGTCAGAAACTTGTATTTCAGTGCGTGTTTTAAGTAGACGAAACATTCTGAGGATTAAATCTGAAATATTTCTAGAGAGCAGCTTCACTTGTAAGAGATAATAACAAAACGAACTTACGTAAATTGATTCACGATAGTCCACTGGTTGATCAAACGTTCACATCGTCCACAACAAAACAAAAGCTTGTATTTTTCTTCTCAAAGGTGGGTGCTTTATTTTGCATATCTGGGTTTTAGTCTTAACTACTAAACTGTTAGTATTAAATTCCGATCCTATGTTATTTACTACAGGTTTACACACACGTGCGCATGAGCAAGCGTCTTCTACTATAGTCTCGGGCCTACCAAAGCCTTGTGAGTGGATTGGGTTGACGGAAACTGAGTGAAGCCCGTCGTATATATATGGTGTGTGTGTGTATGTGTGTGTGTGTGTGTGTGTGTGTGTGTGTGGTTGTGTCTGTGTTTGACCCTCAGCACAGCCTGAGAACCGGTGATGGTGTGCTTACATCCCCCTTAACTTAGCAGTTCAGCAAAAGAAAAAGATCAAATAAGTACCAGGTTTTAAAAAAATAAGTACTAGGATTGATTCGTTCGACTAAAATTTAGTAGATTCACTTACATTCTTGCCTTTCTCCATCTTCTGAGACATCAGTCAAATCTTCTTTTCTCTCTCTCTCTCTCTCTCTCTCTTGCTGCGGGGCAATGGTCCGAAACGTCAAATTCACAATCATGCCTTTCTTATAGCGTAAAATTAATTACTATGAACAGCATATACTTGTCCGTTATTCCTTTAGTATTTTCCGTTATCCGTGATACTTTTTCAATGTAATATACATACATGTTGTGTGTGTGTGTGTATGCGTGTGTGTGTGTGTGTGTGTGTGTGTGTATTTATACACACACACACACACACACACACACACACACACACACACACACACACACACACACATATATATATATATATATTCATTTAATAGGACATCTACTCGCTAGAAATAGCAGCAAAAGACTACATACCACAAAAATTTCGAAAGGAAAATAAACTTTTACCAATCTATATTCTGTACCATGGTTTCAAGTCAATTTTAGTAAGATAAAGATTATATCTTACAAGGTCGGACTATCGCTAGACCACTGGTGGTAAATAAAATTTCTAAAAATATTTTTGCTACCCTATAATTTATTAATAATGATAAAATTCTTTTTGGATGATTTTCTGAAGGAATTTCGGCATTTTTGCATTTTTGTATTTGCTGCCGATTAGGTAAACCGCAAATACGCGGTATATTTTGAAAAATTAGACATAGGAACACGAACCATGCTGCGTATTGACTCGTGCTTCATATGTTGTCTGGTCATTTCTGCTGACGATAGTCCGACCTTGTAAGATATAATCTTTATCTTACTAAAATTGACTTGAAACCATGGTACAGAATATAGATTGGTAAAAGTTTTTATTTTTCATTTCCTTTCGAAATTATCCCTAATTTTTGTGGTATGTAGTCTTTTGCTGCTATTTCTAGCGAGTAGATGTCCTATTATAGGCATCTCTGCATTTTAAATGAATAATACATAGTCTATTGACTGTTTTTTTACTCTCGCTAGACCACTGGCGGTAAATAAAATTTCTAAAATGTTTTTGGCTACCCTATAATTTATTAATATATATATATAATATATATATATATATATATATATATATATATATATATATATATATATATATATATATATATATATATATATATATATATATATATTAGTTTATACACAACTAGACTCACATTCTTTATTATGATGCTCTCAGATTTCATAAGGATAAATATGTATATCCAAATTTGTTCTCTGCTATTTCCTTCATCAAGTCCTCTGTAATAATAATTTTTTTATGCTTCTTGCGCTGAGGAAAACAGTGATATGTAATTAATTTGATTTAATCAAATTAATCTAATCACTCTACCATGAATTTACATGTTAATACCGCTGTTTGAAACGATCGTATGCATGTGTTGAAATTCTTTCAAATTTTAACATCTTCTCTTCTCCATTTTAAGCAAATTTGTTGAGTTCTATGGGATACCTTTCGATAAATTCTGATAACACACCATATATAAATATTATTTTCATATTCGCAAACTAACGCCAGTAAGCTACCAGCAAAATATGAAAAGTCTTTATTAGAAATCGCTTTTTTTGGAACCCTCCAAAGTAAAAGGATGAAATATAATTCAACCTTTTCACGCACACACACACACACACACACACACACACACACACACACACACACATATATGTATATATACATACGATGGGATTCTTTCAGTTTCCGTCTACCAAATCCACCAACAAGGATTTTGGTCGGCCCAAGGCTATAGTAGAAGACATTTGCCTAAGGTGCCACACAGTGGAACTGAACCCGGAACAATGTAGTTGGGAAGCAAACCTCTTACCACACAGCTACTCTTGCGCCTATACAGCCACGCCTGTTCCTATACAGCCACGTCTGCGCCCAAATAGATAATATGCGAAACTGATCCCACCATAGTAAAAATAGTATTGCCTACTATATTATTGAGTACATCTTATTCCGACAGTCTACACTAAACGTGTGCATGTGTGAATGGGAGTGTGTTTGTATGCGTGCGTGCGTGCGTGCGTGCGTGCGTGCGTGCGTGCGTGCGTGCGTGCGTGCGTGCGTGCGTGCGTGTGCGCGTGCATACGTGCGTGCGTGCATGCGTGCGTGCGTGCATGCGTGCGTGCGTGTATGTGAGTGTGCGTGTGTGTGTGTGTGAGTGTTGTGCACGCATTTGTTTAACAACTGTTCTTGAATTAAAATAATTCTTTCTTCATAACTCCACTCTGTCTCTCTTTTCATCTCCTTCTTTACGCCTCTCTCTCTCTCTATCTATCTATCTCTATCTCTTTCTGCCTCTCTGACTTTCTCTCTCTCTCTTTCTCTCTCTCTCTCTCTCTCCCCCTCTTTTGATCTAATTACAGCTTTTCTGTCACAAATACATTGAACAAATGCGTTTATTTTTATTGAATATAAAATATACTTTTCGCTTTAATTCATAAAGCAGCTAGCCGTATATACTGTCAGTATTTTTATATTGATTTTGTATTGATCTAATATCGATTTTATGGACACTACTACAAACTGTAGGTCCATTGATTATTATTATTTTAATTTTTTTTTTTTTTGCATTTTGCTGCTGTCATTTTTTTTTTTTTCCTTTTGTATTTATGGCTAATATCAACCCTGAGCGAGCCGATCGGATGTCATTCGCACTCCAGCCGTGACCATTCTACCTATTCTTACATCTAATACTTCGCTATCAAATGTATCCGACACTATCTTTTATTTATTTATTTATTTAAGGGGCTAGGGTGACACTTCCTAGAGATTTGGCTGCTATTTCAAGGAGGCTTTGTGACCAGGTAGAGACTCTCCTGGGACACTGAAATCGATTAATCTTGATGGTATAAGAGATGAACGAAAGAAAGTGAGAGAGAAGAGAAAGGGAGAGAGAGAGAGAGAGAGAGAGAGAGACAGACAGACAGACAGACAGACAAAAGAACGAAAGTGGCGGGGTGAGGAATGGTACACTTTGACCACTTTAACTGAACTGAAGGACATATTTGTTAAAGTATAAACTGAGTAGAAAACCGGAACCCGATAGAAGTAGTGGTAGTGGTAGTGGTAGTGGTGGGGCATAGTAGTGGTGGTGGTGATGGTGGTGGTAGTGGTGGTGGTGGTGGTGGTGGTGGTGGTGGTGGTGGTGGTGGTGGTGGTGGCGGCGGCGGCGGCGGTGGAGGGGGCGGGGTCGTCTTGGTTTTGGTAACGGTTGCTATGGAGATGATTGTGATGGTGGTCTGTGCCTGTAAAAAATATACTGAGAGGTTTCTGAGAAGAATCCTCAGAAGAGGAATCAGACGTTTTAGAAATGTCTCTTTGTCGGAGAGAGAGAGAGGGAGAGTGGATGTACGAAGGGTAATCCCCCACCCGCATCCCTCAGTCAATCTGTCATTTCTGAAACTTCAGCTCCTTTTCTCTGTCCCACAGGAAATGGGACTTTGTCCAAACCCTCGATCTGAGCTCAAAATAAAAGATGGCAACAGAAACATGGACACTGACGGACTAAATGGCTGCTACACAAGGATGCTACGAATGGCTGCAACATATGACAAAGGAATGCCTTTATGGAAAGTTAACGAAAAGATCAGGGGTCGAATGGACAATCCTTGCTATATTGTCATGACGTCTCTTATATTCTTTCTGGGCTAGTGGCGTACATTGACTGGTAATATGCCATACGGTTTCACCACTTTGTCCACAAATTCTGCACTTATCACTTTCTGATGTGTTGTCTATTCTGTATTTGATGTAATTGGTTCTTAATGTTTGCTCCGGTTTTAAATCACTTTTAGTCATCCATAGCCATCTTTTTTCTCTGTCTTATCTTCAGCATCCCTATGAAATCGTCCATGCATTCTTTTCTTTATCCACCTATTTTCAGTTTCATTCATTCTCAAGTGCTTCTACAGTGCTTTATTTTTGCAATCTTCCATCCTACACAAGCCGGACCTTCTTACTTCCAATAATAGTGGTTCTGTGGCATTTTTTACATACCATGCTATGTTGTTTTCTTCTGCTCTAATGCTGAGTTCACATCCGATCAGTCCTCTTCCTCCTCTTTATCTTGGTACATACAGTCTGTCTGTGTCACGTTTTGGGTGGAGTGTCCCATATCTAGTCAGCAACTTCCTTGTCTTTCTGTCTAAGCTATTTAGTTCATCTGCTCTCCATGTGTTTATTATTATTATTATTATTATTATTATTATTATTATTATTATTATTATTATTATTATTATTCAATTTTTCTCACTTTTCCAGTTAATTTCCCAGGAATACCATTCATGATGTCTTTCCCAGAGAGAGATGACACTTCAACTCCTGCCGGTCAAAAACAATCCATTGTTACCAAAACATATTCCACTTCTTCTCGAACTGTGCAGACTTTTTCCGATGGGAAACTCGTCCAGAAGCAAACTTTTCAAGAAGACAGTGCTGATACCGTACTGGGTAAGCATAGAGACGTACGCGCACGCACGCAGACACACACTCGCGCGCGCACGTACGTACGTAGGCATGCACGCGCACGCACACAAGCACACATACAAGCACCCACGCACGCATATACACACACATAGACACACACATAAACATATACATATACACATACATGCATACATGAATATATATATATATATATATATATATATATATATATATATATATATATATATATATATATATATATATATATATATATATATATATACATACATATGTGAGTGTATTCGTATGTGTGTATAATGTATAGGTTTGTGTGTGTGTGTGTGTGTGTGTGTGTGTGTGTGTGTGTGTGATATTATTTTATTTTTTTACTTGTTTCAGTCATTTGACTGCGGCCATGCTGGAGCACCGCCTTTAGTCGAACAAATCGACTCCAGGACTTATTCTTTGTAAGCCTAGTACTTATTCTATCGATCTCTTTTGCTGAACCGCTAAGTTACGAGGACGTAAACACACCAGCATCGGTTGTCAAGCGATGTTGGGGGAAACAAACACAGACACAAGCACACACACACACGCACACACACACACACACACACACACACACACACACACACACACACACACACACACACACATATATATATATATATATATACATATACAATTGCAGCGTGGAAGGTGTTTATAAGCCATTTAAAAACACAAAAACCGTTAGATTCACTTCAACATTTAAATTTAATTTGTCAAAATACTTCCGTCGCTTTGAAACCGCGACAAAACTCCATGCTACAGATATATCACACATGATATATCACAGTTATATATCACAGATATATCACACATGATTTTCATTGGTAAGTACAGCGGCTGATGTTGTGTTTCGTCTTTTTTAGACTCCTCAGTGAAATGTTAGTCCGGGAATCTTTAAGTTAACTTAATAAATCTATGTTGATTTACAGACAAAGAAATATTGGCTTCTGCAGTTGAGTTCTGTTTATATCTACCAAATTTAAGGTCCTCGGTCTATGTTAGGGTCCAAAATTGGTCACTAGCTTTCTGTTAGAGAATTAAAACGGTTAAACTCATGTACTTTCTACATGAACGATTAAAAATAAAGTGAATTAGCTTCGCTTATTCTTCTACTTGTTTCTTTCCAAAAGGCTCCCAATTCAAAAAAAATGACCAAGCCATGTCGTACAATACAGGATCTCGGACCACAAATCAATGCAGAACATTGACACAGGGCGGCGCGAAAGGATTAGTGACTACTGGAAGTCGGGTAGAGTTTAAATCTGGGAACGAGTCTTACAATACCCAAGTCGGCAAAGACGTGAAGACATCGTCCAACAAATTCGAAACCAGAACCGAAGACGATTTCCGGTATTTCAATGAGGTAAGCATTTTAGATAAATTCAGTTCCCACTGTCTTGTATACGAGTCAGAGGAAGATAGGCAGAATGCTCAAGAAAGAGTCAACTGCTAGTGAAATGAACAAACTTGCTAGAAAAAGCGTGGATGTGTGGTAAAAAGCTTGCTTCCCAACCACATGGTTCCGAGTTCAGTCCCACTCCGTGGAACCTTGGGCAAGTGTCTTCTACTATAGCTTCAGGTTGACAAAACCCTTGTGAGCCCGTCGTATATATATATATATATATATATATATATATATAAATGCCTAAACGAATTTCTGTGTGTCAGTGTGTCATACTTTGACTCCCGCTCTCACTATTCAATGACACTTCTACTATTCCTCTTGTTGGGGTGAGAGTAATAATAGGCATAGAGATGGTGAGGGCGGAAGTAGATTGACGGTTGTGATGGTAATGGTGTGATGATAATAGTATGAGCTGTAGTTGTGATAGAGGAGGAGGCTATGGTGATGACGGTGGTGGTGGTGGTGGTGGTGGTGGTGGTAGCCGAGGCGGTCAGGAATGACGGTGATAGTAAGTGATGTGAATGGTGCTGATGATGGTAGTGGAGGAGAAGGCGGCGAAGACAAAAGTGTTAACGGTGGTGGCGTCAGAAGCCTGAATGGTGTGTGTATGGCAGTTGTGGTGGCGATGGTGGTGGTACTGGTGATGGTGATGGCTGAAAACAAGAGAGAGAGAGAAAGAAAGAAAGGAGTTAGACAGAAAAATAAATTGTACTGTCCCCCGAATGGGAAGACAAAGAATTGGTGTTTATCATGCAGCTTTGCAATAAGTTCCAAGTCAACAAATTATATCATTGTTTTGATGAAAACTGTTCATTGATTGAAAAATATTGGTCAAGTTTAATAAAATTCAATATGTACTCAATGCATGAAGTGTCAGTGTTGGGCCCAAGGCACAATGAAGAGCCCTTTAAAAGCGGCCCTATTGAGCGGTTTTTAAGCTAGTATATATATATATATATATATATATATATATATATATATATATATATATATATATATATATATATATATATATTTGTATGTGTGTCTGTGTTCCGCTCCTCCGTTACTTGACAACCAATGCTGATGTGTTTATGCGCCCCGTAACACAGCGGTTCGGCAAAAGTAATCGATAGAATGAGTCCTAGGTTTACAAAGAATAAGTCCTGGGGTTGATTTGTTCGACTGACACCCTTTAAGACGGTACTCCAGCATGGCCGCAGTCAAAAGGATAAAAGAACAAACCGTTTAACTGCTGGACGCACGGATACAGTTTCTTTGAGACAGTAACTTTACTAAGTTCATTGTTATCGTTATTGCGTGGCTATCTCTGACTCATCATCAGGACATGAGATCACTTTTGTCTAGCCTCTTTTATGGTGGTGACTTTAACATATGCACATTCTACAGAAAGGATTTGGTTGTTAGAATTCCACATATCCAGGCACGTATTTTGGTCTCCTGAATCATGTGCTTGTGTGTGCATATGCACATGTGTGTGTGCGCGTGCGTTTGTGTGTGTGTGTGTGTGTGTGTGTGTGTGTGTGTGTGTGCACGCGCGCGTATGTATTTGTGTATGAGAGAGAGAGAGAGAGTGTGTGTGTGTGTGTGTGTGTGTACTTTCTAGCCGCTCGGCAGCAGATGTTGCTGTTATTGACGGTAATGATGAATGATGAGTGATGATTGATGACAACTTACAAAAGCAACTGCGTAAACTAACTTTAAAAATATAAATAAATTACATAAAAATTAGTCAAAGTAGTTGAGGGTAAGAAAAAAAAAACAGATTTTATCTTTTGAGATATCATTAATATAGGTAAATGTCCGAGACATACTCCACTTGTAATAAACTACTGCTAATTAGTATCATAATACGTAACAGAGGGAATACCAAATCACTTATGCGTAAGCGCATGGGTGGCTGTGTGGTAAAATGTTTGCTTCCCAACCATGTGTTTCTAGGTTCAGACCCATTGCGTGCCAGTTTGGGAAAGTGTCGTCTTTTATGGGCCCCGACTGGTCCAAAGCCTTGTGAGTAGATTTTGTGAGACGGAAACCGAAAGAAGCCCCGTCGTTTGTGTATGTATGTATGTATGTATGTGTGCGTTCGTCCACCACCACTGCTTGCTAACTGGTGTTGGTTTGTTTATGTCCCCGTAATTTAGCAAATAGAATAAGTTCCAGGCTTTAAAATTCGATTCGTTCGACTACAATCCTCCAGGGCGGTGCCCCAGAATATTGTTCTCTTCACTTTCAGCACTAAGTTAATGAATTTGTTTTTACTCCAGTTAGGAAATACTGTCTGAGAGAGTCTCTGTCACATTCGAAGGTTGTCTGCATTCACCTCAAGCCTCTACCTCTTTCATCTCTTGTTGGGTTGTCGATGTCACTATCTTATTTCTTTATTACCCACAAGGGGCTAAACATAGAGGGGACAAACAAGGACAGACAAAGGGTTTAAGTCGATTACATCGACCCCAGTGCATAACTGGTACTTAATTTATCGACCCCGAAAGGATGAAAGGCAAAGTCGACCTCGGAGGAATTTGAACTCAGAACGTAACGGCAGACGAAATACCGTTAAGCATTTCGCCCGGTGTGCTAACGTTTCTGCCAGCTCGCCGCCTTAATCACTATCTGTGGAGGTTTCCAGTTGATGTCCGAATCTTTTGCGGGTCTTAATGTCTATGTATGTATACATGCATGCATTTGCATGCAAACATTTCTGTGCAATGGTAATCATGAGTACCTTTTTTTCCCCATTTGTACACACACACACACATGCTCACGTACATACACACTTGCGCACGTACACATTCAGACGTGTAGACACACACACACACACACACACACACACACACACATACACACATATATCCACTCATGCACACACATGTACACACTCACATACAGGCATACGTGCACACACACACACGCACACACACGCTCACGTACACGGACACACGCACACACGCATGTGTGTATATAGGTGTGTATATTGTTTTACCTCATGGGATAGGCCTCTTTGAGCTTAAAATATAATCTGTCCAGCTATATATTTCCGCTTTATATATTTATTTATTTGTAACTCTTCCTGTTTTTTTTTTGTCTTCTTTTTATTATATTTTATTCGTATTTTATTCGTTGCTTCTATTTTTCCGTGTTGAAGGGAAGAACAAAAGGCAATTGTCAAATAAAAAAAGCCTCTTAAAGAAAGATGAACCACACTTTTGAAGTGGAGCGATGAACTCAACATTGTATTATAGACGTGTGGGCACACTCATACATACATGCATTCCTACTTACAGACACACACGCACACAAACACACACACACACACACACACACACACACACACACATACATACATACTCACACACACCCATACACACACACCCACGCGCGCCAATGCATGTGTCTACTTGTGCTTGTGTTTGTGCACCATCACCGCTTGGCAACCGGTTTTAGTTTGTTCATGTCCCGGTAACTTAGCAGTTCGGCAAAACAGGCTGATAGAATAAGTACCAGACTAAAAAACAAAACCAATAAATACTGGGATCGATTTGTTCATATCGACCCTTCATATCGATCAGTGACCCTGAATGCCTGAAAGAAGGGAAAGATAAGATTAGTTTATGGCTTATGTATCTTGACAGACATTTCAGCTGATGCGGGGAGTTTTCCGCTGCCTCAGATTCCCTTCAGCTCGGTCAATCCTGTTCCCCTTTGGTTTACGTGTACACTCGGAGTACCAGCTTCGCCTAGTCTCAAGATGACATTATTTTCACTGTAGAGAACACATTGAGAGAAACAGAGAGAGAGAGACAGTGTGTGTGTGTGTGTGTGTGTGTGTGTGTGTATTTATATCATTGCACGATTTATCACCGAAGTTTATATTTCAATTTCTACTCCGAATCCTTCTGTTTTAACTTTTTACTTCCGCCTCAGCGATGGTGGAGGTGTTATTTCAGTCGTGTTTGTATGTTTGTTTGTCCGTGGACAAGATATCTCAAGAACCGCTGGATGGATTCGAATGAAACTTTCAGGAATGTTTGGCTTCATGATTGGCACGAACTGATTAGATTTTGGGATCGATCCGGTATCGGACAAGGATTCTGGATTTTTTTTTCCAGTTTTTGTTACTTAATTTTTGAGAGCGGTCAGGTTCCTTTTTAATATTCTCGTTTGTGAGAGCAGCCGAGTTTATTTCAGATATTCTCATTTTAAAAACACCTCCGGCTAATCGTTGAGAGACATTGGTGTTGCCTTGGCGGAGGTTTGCGCTCTCTGAGCGCTCGTGCTTTATTGATTTTATCAATTGTAGAAATTGAATCCAAATAACATTCGCTTCATCAACTGCTTTAGCGAAGGCGCGTGGCTGAGTGGTTAGCGTATTCGGCTATTCTCAGAGGTACACTTTGTCCTTGAGCAACGCACTTAATTTCACCTTGTTCCAGTTCACTCAGCTAGCAGAACTGAGTAGTACCTGTAATGCAAAGGGTCAGCCTTGTCACATCCTGTGTCACGTTGAGAATCCTTAAGTGTTGAACTCAGAATATAAAGACAGACGAAATGTCGTTAAGGATTTTGTCTGCCGTGCTAACGATTCTGCTATCTCGCTGCCTTAACAATAATCCTTTCTAGTAAAGGCGCAAGGCCTGAAATTTGTGGGAGGGGGACTAATCGATTATATCGACCCGGTACTTTATTTTATCGACCCCGAAAGGATGAAAGCAATGTCGACCATGGCAGAATTTGAATTCAGAACGTAAAGACGGATGAAATAACAATAATTTATCACCAAATAGTAACTTTTCTGTTATATGTTTTATGCAATCATCTATTTATTTATATTATTTACATTTGACGGATATTTGTCCTCATCTTGTTTGTTGTTAACACAACGTTTCGGCTGATATACCCTCCAGCCTTCGTCAGGTGTCTTGGGGAAATTTCGAACCTGGGTATAGAAACCGAGAAGAAACTATAGACCTGTATTATCTATTTATTTATTTATTTATTCGTATATTAAAAACTTAATCCTTCAAGTAATTTTCAAATGAGTATAAGGGTATGATGATGCTCTGAATGGAGGTGAGCGGGAAGCAGAGACGGCTGGTGGTGGCGATGTCCATGGTGGTCAAAATTTCTGACAGGAGTCCCAATGTCAGAAATTTTTTTAAGTGTGGGTGGGTGGGTAAGTCGATTTGTGGGTCTTTATTTTTGTCGATCCCCGAAAGAATGAGAGACGAAAAATAACCACGAACGGGATTTGACACGTGCACGCGAATGCGTGTGTGTGTATAGAAATCTATACCGAGGTATGGAGATCGAGAAGAAACTATAGATACATAGATATGACACGAGACACAGCTACTGGAACCAACTACAAGACCATTATATCGTTCTTTCTTAGTCTACTACCATCGCACTTCCATTCTTCTCTGAATGAGGTCTCTACCCCGTTCGTTCTTACCGAATGACAGCAGTCAAAGACAGAAGAGTTTTGCAACGGAAGTCTTGGCTTTTGGTCTGGATGGACAGACGAGAAGAGGGATGTGTACTTTGGTAGTTATTGATTTTATTTTCTGTTGATAGAAAGACGAATCGATGATCAACATGTTTGAGCGTGCGTGATTACAGACTCCTCCCATTTCTTCCTCCACCTTCTCTCACTTTCTTCTTTCGTCGGAAACATACCGTTCTTCGACAAACACGTTTCCATACACATATATGTAAATACATATATATTGGGAGAGAAAGAGAGACGTATCGCACATGTACATATAAATACATGCACTCAAGCGGAAACAAATCCGTGAATACGTAGGTATACGTAGGCATATACACACTCATATACATACATACATGCACATATGCATTGTTGTAGTAAACATTCTCCAACCTAAACACAAATAATCAGCCATCATTTCTTCGTCACATCAGTGGTGCGAACATCGTTCTCGCTGTGCTATGATACAAACACAAATCATATATGAACTAGATATATAAATATATATTTATTTATATATAATTGTAAAAGAGACAGATACAAGCCAAACGGTAACGGAAAAATAAATCAGGAGAAATTTTGAGACAAAGGTCGTTCAAGATACGAAGGAAAAACATTTGAAAAATTTGAAAAAAAAAATTTCCGCCAATATGTCTGTCTTTCGTTCACATCAGAACAAAGTCTTGCCTGAGGAGGCGAAGCGGGAGCCTACACGGCGGGCTTTCAAAGCCCCGGTCAACGTTCATCCTATGAAGGGACAAGTAAGCAAACCCTTGCAATTTGATATTTATATACGTTTGTGTGTATGTGTCTGTGTTTATAGATGTGTTGCTGCTTGTGTATCTGTGCAAGTGTGTGTGTGTGACTGTATATGTGTATGTATGTGTTTTTGCTGTTAGTATTGTTTTTCGGTTCCAGATAAATACTGATCTAGCCTACCTATGAAAAAGGTCTTTCCAGGTGTGATCGTCAACCCCTTTTTTTTCTTTTTGCATGCCAAGAGACTTACGTTGTCCAATGGCTCCTTCATTAAAACGATCGGTGTGGTTTCTGGCTGACTTGGCTGCTATTTCTGTCTGTTCAAACGGTTATGCCGAGGGTCCCCCGTTACCCTTTGTGTGTGTTTTACGCGTAGAGGATGTCGGTTGTATGTGACTGCTTGTGAGCATCTGTGCATGTGTGCATGTATGCATGTATGTGCGTGTTAATCCGTATGTGTATATTTGTTTGTGTTCGTATGAGTGTGTGTGAATATTTGTGTGTGCGTATGTGGTTGTGTGGTGGTGGGATGTAGAGTTTTTTACCGAACATAATACAATTTAATTCTAAATTAAACCCAAGATCTAACCGAAGTGTAAAACAGTCATTACTTATAACCTTTAACATCACAGTTTTAAATTCCCATCCCATATAGGTCCCTTGGTGTCTCCTATTCTTTGTTTCCTCGTGTAATTCGCCTTTTCAACTGTCCCCGACGTATTCGGGACCCAGCATCGGACACAGTTCCTCGCAGCATTTGTTTCGGTTCGTTGCGTTCTGAGTTCGAATCCCGCCAAGGCCATCTTTGTCTTTCATCTTTTTGAGGTCGGTAAAATAAAGGCGGTGAGCTGGCAGAAACGTAAGCACGCCGGGCGAAATGCTTGGGAGTATTTCGTCTGTTTTTACGTTCTGAGTTCAAATTCCGCTGAGGTCGACTTTGCCTTTCATCCCTTCGGGGTCGATAAATTAAGTACCAGTTGCGTACTTGGGTCGATCTAATCAACTGGGCCCCCCCCTCCCCGAAAATTTCGGACCTTATGCCTAAAGTAGAAAAGATAAAATATAGTACCAGTCAATTACTAGGGTCAGTGTTATCCACTAAGCCCTTCTCCAAGCCAAATTCCTGGACTTGTACTAATTATAGGGACAGTTAAGGGTGATGGATGGACAGAACTGATAGAACATCGAGCAAAATACATTGCGATATTTGTTCCTATTCAAAGGAGGGTGAGCTGGCCGAATCGTTAGCACACGAAACAAAATGCTTGGCGTCATTTCGTTCATCTTTGTGTTCTGTGTTCAAATTCCGCCGAGATCGACTTTGCTTTTCATCCTTTCGGCAATCGATAAAATAAGTACCAATTGAGCAATGGGTTGATTAAATCGGCTAGCCAACCCTGCCCTCATCCCTCAAAAATTTCAGGCCTCGTGCCTATAGCAAAAGGGATATTTGTTTCTACTCCTTACGTTCTGAGTTCAAATCCTGCTGCTGTCAACTTTACATCATACCTCCGGGGTCGATAATATAAAGTGCAAGTTAAGTCGACGGTATCGACTAACTCCCGTCCACCCAAAATTACTGGCCTTCTGCCTTAAAGCAAAAACTATTATTCATAGCAGTGGTTCATACAAGATGTCCATACTAGGTCCATACAAGATGTCCATACTAGGTCCATACAAGATGTACTTAAACCGGGATCCATACAAGATGTAGTTAAAATTTATATGCAATAAACTGGATCTACTTCCGCAATTGTTTCATACAATTCCTGATAATATTTAAAAATATAGTAGGATCTTTTTAAACATCGCATGGGTATGAGGGCCTATCTGGGTAAAATAGGGATTAAAGGGGTCCATAGGTAAAACAAATGGTTGAGACCCACTGATTTGTGGTGATTAAGCTTGCAGAACCAGTAGAGTTCCGCGTAAAATAAATTGAAATATTTCGTTACGTCCTTCAGGTTTTCGTTTCAAAAGCCGCCAAGCATCACGCAGCCGATGACTCATTCTTCGTACTTTTACCTATCGTATTCCTTTTGAATAAATTTTACCGATTCTACGTAGCCTTCAGGAATTGCAGTCGATGTAAACCTATGAACCTAATAATAAGGCAAAGCTATTATGGCTGTCTGCTGACAACTTATCCCGTCATATAAGGATAAAATGTTCAATCTTTCTATTGTTTTTACGGCCATACTGCCATTTGAAATATTACTTTCTTGTTTGTATGGTATTTGTTGGGTTGTTTTTCTGAGTTTGTTATCTTTATTGTTATGTTGTTATTTACTTTGCTGGAATATCGAAACCTCGCAAGAGGTGCTTGGCATCTAAACTGCTAAACGTGTAAATTGATCCGCTAATTCAATGATGTATGTTTTTGTAGAAATATTGGAAAATTGCTGCAATACACACTACATAAACAGATACAATTACACACACGGAAACAAGTATAAATGTGTGGCGGGGTGCGTGTATGCGTGTACGTGTTTGGGTATTATTTCATTGATTTCAGCCAGAGGGGCATGATGTTCGCGCACGCAGGTATATGGAGAGAGAGAGAGAGAGAGAGAGAGAGAGAGAGAGAGAGAGAGAGAGAGATGGAGAGTGAGTGGGGGAGAAATTTTTGCTCAAAATGAATGCTGATATTTTAGTAAAATGAAAAACACACAATCTCGTACACACGCAGTCATATATGAACACACAGGCACACACAATCACACACACATAATCACATACACTCACACAATCACACACGCATATAGTCATACACGCACATACACACTCACACACGCAAACACACACACACACACACACACACACACACACACACACACACACACACACACCAACAGAATGCAGGAAGCTGGGCGATTGATCTAATAACAGAGAACATAAAATATATCGATTCTCAGTGATTTTCACCATTCTTTGATGCCCAATACAGACGTTAATGGCTTTTCCCGCCTTTGCAGCTTTTCATCGTAAACAAAAACAAAGATGTCTTCTTGATTTTTTACTTCACACTCTTTGTTTTGCTTCCTCCGCGATTCAAATCATGACGAAAACAACAACAGGCAGCGGTAGTAGTAGTAGTAGTAGTAGTAGTAGTAGTAGTAGTATCAGGAGCAGCAGTAGCAGCAGCAGCAAAATAAATTAAATGAACTGCGTATTGCATTTGTGAACATGTAGAATATTGTAACGGTCCCAATTGTGTGTGTGTGTGTGTGTGTGTGTGTGTGTGTGTGTGTTGTTATTGCTTTTAATCGGCTGAAACGTACGAAAGTGACCCGAGTGTCGAGTGTTCTGTGCATTCCATTTACCAAACTTTTGTATTAAGGGCCGGGAGCAAAATCAGTAAGCGGGGTAAAATGAATAACTTCTGGTTTCTCGTTATTTTCTCCCAATATCTCCGAAATCATTACACTGCAAGTATTGCACTGTCACTTTATACAGCTGCAGCATCTTCAGGAGTAATAAGTGGGTCAACATAGTTGTTGTTGTTGTTGTTGTTGTTGTTGAAGTTGAGAGAATCTGAAACATAGTCAGGTGACAGGTTCTCTTTTTTTTCAAGAAATTTTTCCTCAACCTTGATCCAATTGTAATTGCGGTTGCGAATAAAAAATCTGGATATTTTTTTTTTTTTTTTTGTATTTAGTTGCATCCTTCGGGTTTTCGTTTCAAAAGCCGCCGAGCGTCACGCAGCCGATGACTCATTCTTCGTACTTTTACCTATCGTATTCCTTTTGAATAAATTTTACCGATTCTACGTGGGCCTCAGGAATTGTTGTCGATGTAAGCCTATGAACCTAATAATAAGGCAAAGCTATTATGGCTGTCTGCTGACAACTTATCCCGTCATATAAGGATAAAATGCTCAATCTTTCTACTGTTTTTACGGCCATACTGCCATTTGAAATATTACTTTCTTGTTTGTATCCCACGGGCATATGGCGTAGTGGTTAAGAGCGCGGGCTGCTAACCCCAATATTCCGAGTTCGATTCCAGGCAGTGACCTGAATAATAATAATAATAATAATAATAACATCAACATCAACAAATACCTCAGGAATGAGAACCCAGGTTCGAAATTTCCCCATGACACTTGATGAAGGCTGGAGGGTATATCAACCGAAACATTGGGTTGACAACAAACAAGATGAAGACAAATATCCGTCAACTGTAAATAATGTACATAATTCCTGATCTCTTAAATATAGAACTGATTTTTTATGTATGTTTAACAATCAATATTATTTTCTCTGTTAGATTTTGGGTCAATTTTTTCCCCTCAGTAATGTCTAACTTGATACTTTTCAAGTTTCAAAATATGACGTCTAAAATGGGTTAGAATGAGTTATAACTACTTTCAGTAATTGCATGGAGCATAATTATATCACGAAGAGAGACACTCTACAAAATCGTGAAGAAGCTATAGAGAATATGTTATGTGAAGTTTTTTTGGGTTTTTTTGTAATTTGAGTTTCGTTAATTTCATATCATGTGCGATTTTCCCCTGATCTTCTTTCATTTGAGCTAGATATTTAAAATTTTTGTTGCATTTCTGATCCTTCTGATGTCTATAGATATTTATTCATTTATTTATTTATTACCCACAGGGGGCGAAACATAGAGGGGGGAAACAAGGACAGACAATGGAATTAGGTCGATTACATCGACCCCCGTGCGTAACTGGTACTTATTTAATCGACCCCGCAAAGATGAAAGGCAAGGTCGACCTCGGTGGAATTTGAACTCAGAACGTAGCAGACGAAATACCGCTATGCATTTCGCCTGGCGTGCTAACGATTCTGCCAGCTCACCGCCCTGTCTAGAGATAGATATTGATGCGTATGAGTCTGTTTTCTGGAGAATTGAAGCGGCAAATTTACCTTATCTTGTCTTGCTGATTTTATCCAAGGCAAATTTGTCTTTCATATGCTCAAAGAGGTCGGCGACAATTTCCTGAAATAACGATCAGATTATATTATATTGCTTTTAATGCATTAAGGGAAGCCTATTTGCTTAGCTGATATAGGTTTTGTAAGGTAGTGAACGTTTGTAAAGAATATATTTCCTCTCAAAGTCAAAAATACAGTAAAAACACTTCCTTCTGCTCCCTCGCCCCGTATTACAAGCTTGGCTTAGTTTGTTAAGCAAATGAACCATGGGCCTCGAATCAATACCTGTGACGGGATGCGATCTTGTAACTTCTACAATCCGAGTGGCTATTGTCTCAATCGCCGATGATGCCATTGGCAAAACTATTAAACCAATCACTCAATCAATCATACACATGAGTAAGTTAGTGTTGTTGATCAGTCAACGGGAATATATGATAGAGCTGATTAAAGATTAAAGCCCCTTCCATGATGTTGTCCATTTGTCTCTCTGCTTTTCTCTTTCTAAAACAACGCAATAGTTTAAATCATAGGAAGTTAAACAAGTAACTATTAATATATCTCAGTCAGCATACAAGCTTAGGTGAACGTAAGCACATCAATCACATGTACACATAGAATGCATATATACACGCTCACAAATAAACAATAATGAAACATACACATTTGTTGCTGACGTCATAAGAATTTTTGGAATAATAGATCTTCAAGTATAAAAAGCTGTAAATAACACATAAATATTGGCTTCAAAATTTGGGGGTAAGTCGATTACATCAACCCCAGTACTCAATTGGTAATTATTTTATCGGCTCTGAAAGGATGAAAAGCAAAGTCGACCACGCCGGAATTTGAACTCAGAACGTAAAAACGGACAAAAATGGTGCTAAGCATTTTGCCCGGCGTGCTAATGGTTCGGCCAGCTCGCCGATTTGGTAGCACACAAATATAGGTTTAAAATGTTTGGCACAAGGCCAGCAATTTCGGGGGTGGAGTGAGTCGATTGCACCGACCCCAGTACTCAACTGGTACTTAATTTATCGACCCTCGAAAGGATGAAAGGCAAAGTGAACCTCGGCAGAATTAGAACTCAGAACATAAAGACAGACGAAATGGTGCTAAGCATTTCACCCACCATGCTAACAATTCTGCTTGCTGGCCACCTTTAATATCCTGTAAATATAGGGTTGATAAAAAGTTGAAGGCTGCCTGTCTACAGGAGTTGTGGGCTCGTATCGCACAGGCAGCCTTTGACTTTTTCTATCCATCAAGTGGATTGTAACTGGAAGTGAAAGGTGCAGGCTTGTCACACACTCACTGTATCCGTGGAATGACAATTACTTACGTGTAAATTCAGGAGCAAATAATCCAGTTGGTCAGACTAAATCCACTAGGTGGCGTTGGATACAAAGGGCGGACCAGTGGTTTGCTGATTTTGGGATGCAAGCTCAGGCTTGACAAACCCTGGCTGGATCAGTTGGGCGAGATGGGTGGGTCTAATGTTGAAAGACCCGAAATCCCCAGAGACTCAACAAACATACTGACGATGCATTCCATGGCATCTGCGAGGTATATCGTAAGACCATACATACATACATACATATGCACACATATAGATACATATACACACACACGTACAGACAGACAGACAGACAGATAGATAGATAGATAGATAGATAGATAGATAGATAGATAGATAGATAAAATTACACCAGGAATATATGATAATATGAAAGACAGAAAGAAGAAAAAAAACAAAGATGGAAATTTGGGGGGGGGGGCAAATATAGACACAAAGATACGCACACATAAATATATACATACGTATATATATATATATATATATATATATATATATATATATATATATATATATATATATATATATATATATATATATATATATATATATATATATATATATATATATATATATATATATATATGACGGCCTTCTTTCAGTTTCTGCCTACCAAATTCACTCAAAAGGCTTTGGTCGGCCGAGGCTGTAGAAGACACTTACCCAAGGTGCCGCCATGCAGTGAGACTGAAACCGGAACCATGTGGTTAGGAACCAAGCTTCTAACCACACAGCTACGACTGTGCTTATAAAGCTAGTTTTTAAACATCGAATGTTTGTGGGGTCCACCAGAACAAAATAGCAATCAAAGGGGTCCACGGGTAAAAGGAAATAGTTGAGAATCCCTTGTGTAAATGAAAGC
>NC_142948.1:6275839-6285839 GCF_046866305.1 Octopus bimaculoides | reverse complement strand
AACTCCATTTCGTCCGCTTGTATTCACGATCGTATTCCGATTTTATTTAACTCCACGAGGCCTTTTAGTACAATCAAAGGAAGGCCTGATTGATGAGAGAATTCACGTTAACTTACGGGACCCGTAAAAATTCGCGTTTTATAATTATTTCGATTTTTCACTGTTCAGAGCATTTCTTCATTACGTTAAGTATTCCGGTTACAATCTTCGATTTCGTCTCATGGTTAAGGTTCTTGGAAGCGTAACTTTTGAACACTCAATGATACAATCAGAATAATATTGGTTTCAAATTTTGGCATCGATTCCAGTGCTCAATTAGTAGCTATTTCATCGATCCAGAAAGGGATGAAAGGCAAAGCCGACCTCGGCGGAATTCGAACTCAGAACGTAAAGATGAACGAAACGCCGCTAACCATTTTATCCGGTGTGCTAACGATTCGGCCAGATCGCCGCCATCAACAATCGGAATAATATTAGGCCATTTTTTTTTTATTGATATAAAAGGAGGAAAGGCAAAGTCGACCTCAGTGGGAACCGAACTCAGAACGTAAATGGACCTGGCGTTTTGTCCATCGCTCTTCCGATTTTATCATGAACACAAGAGCGGCGGCGTCGGCGGCGGCGGCGGTGGCGATGGTGGTGGTGGTGCTGCTGCTGTTGCGGCTGTAGTAGTAGTAGTAGTAGTAGTAGTAGTAGTGGTGGTGGTGGTGGTGGTAGTCGTAGTTATGAAATAGAGAAAGGCATGGAGAAACAATAGAAATGTAGGTGAGTCAACCTGAATTAGATTGGAGGCCCTGCTTTTGTTATTGGCAACGACCAGGTTAATAGAGAATACCAAATCGTGATTAATTACTGTCGGTGATGACGATAGTGGTGGCGGCGGTGGTGGTGGTGGGAAGTGGAAATGAGGAATTCATATAAATTAGTTATGTGGGTGGCGGACTGAGATCGGTAAGTTATTGACCTATGAACAATTGTGTCTCTAAAACGATTTATCATTTTTATTAACGGCGAGTAAGGTGGCGAACTGGACAAAACGCTAAGCAGCATTTCCTCTGGCACTTTACATTCTGAGTTCAAATTCCGCCGAGGTCGACTTTGCCTTCCATCCTTTTGTGGTCGATAAAATAAGTGCCATTTGATCCCTGGGGGTCGATGTAATCGACTTACCTTTCTCCTCGGAACTTGCTCGCCTTGAGCCAAAATTTGAAACCAGTATTACGAACTAGCACTCCATCGATTGCGCCGATGGGTTTTCCCGTTGATTCAGTCAACGGAATAGCTTGCTCGGGAAATTAACGGGAAAGTTGATGAGCACTCTATCGACACGCGTACTTTTGGCGTAGTTTTCATGGGGATTCAGCTTGTGACAGAATGTGACCCTTTCAAGCAAACTGTGACCCTTTGAAATACAGGTTCAACTCATTTTTGCCAGTTGAGTGGACTGGAGCAACGTGAAATAAAGCGTCTTGCTCAAGACGCAAAACGCCGCCAGGAATCGAACTCGCGACCTAACGATCGGGAGCCGAATACAGTACGTACCAGACGAAGCACCTTTAGTAATATCATTCTTTTCTACTCTAGGCACAAGGCTCGAAATTTGGGGGTGAGGGGCCAGTCGATTAGGTATTTAATTTATCGACCCCGAAAAGAATTAAAGGCAAAATCGATCTCGGTGGAATTTGAATTCAGAACGTAAAGACAGAAGAAATATGGCTAAGCATGTCGCCCGGCGTGTTAGCGCTTCTGCCAGCTCGCCGTCTTCCTTTAGTAATATTATTGAATACTATAATAACCACACCACTTTACTGGAAATGGATTGGATGTTGATACTCTAAGAGGAGCCCTGTAATCACCAGCAGTAGTTATACATCTAACTGTACACACAAGACAAACCATAGATATACATACAGGGTGGTGGAAAAGTAACTCCCTATTTTGAAATACTTATAAATTATTTAATTGTAATTTTTCCCAAAAAATGATTATGAAAGGGAAGCTTGTAGTATGGAGTATTATTTAAAATTCGATACGGGTTCCAGATGTTGCCACCAGCTTCTTGAGTCGCCCCAGGATTGCGTCAAGTGATTGCGTCAGAAACTTTGGTGGGATGGGAGATAGAACTTCTCGTATTCGCCCTTCGAGTTCTTCCAAATCTTTGGTTTGTTACTGGAGATTTGTTCATTTAACCAACCCAAACGAAAGAAGTCACAGGGTGTCAGGTCGGGACTTCCTGGCTGGCCACTCATGCGGACCACGACGACCCATCCATCTCCCGTGGAAGTGGACATTCAGCCATTCACGAACGACAAGAACAATATGGTTACAGATTAAATTCTCATACTTCAAAAGCGAAAGAACAAACAATTTGAGGAAAAAATTACAATTGATAAAATAATTTATAAGTATTTTAAAATAGGGAGTTACATGTGTGTGTGTGTGTGTGTGTGTGTGTGTGTGTGTGTGTGTGTGTGTGTGTGTGTGTGTGTGTGTGTGTGTGTGTGTTTGAAAAGTGAATAGGAGTGATTTTCTGACTTTTCTTTTTTTCTTTTTTTTTTCTTTTTTTTCACGATACGATTTGTAAATATCCCATCATGGATTTTGTTCCCCCGTTTTGAACAAGATCCCCATCATTAAAGTAGGAGGAAAAAATTCTAAGAAAAGTCATTGTTATTCAATTCTGTGTCAAGAATTTTCCATCTTCATTTCTACTATATATACGTGTGTGTGTGTGTGTGTGTGTGTGTGTGTGTGTGTGTGTGTGTGCGTGTGTGTGTGTGTGTGTGTGTGTGTGTGTGTGTGTGTGTTTAAGATGAATACATCACATTCCTATAATGTATTCAATTTGTGAATGGATTAATAACCTAAGACTACCATTAGCTTCTGGTGCATTGCGGTATTGTCCGGATATAAAAATATACTAAGAGTGTAGGGGAGGTAACTGCTGTCGCACTCCTCGCCTTTGAACTTTGAAGTCGGAGAAATTACATGGTCGTCTGCTGTTGCCTTTTGCTTTCTCACGAAGTAATGCGGTTTGGGATTACGAGGCAAACTTAAACCAAGGTCTTGTGATAACCGCAGAAGCAGCAGCAACGGTAGTAGTAGTAGTAGTAGTAGTGGTGATGGTTGTGGTGGTGGTGGTGGTGGTGGTGGTGGTGGTGGTGGTGGTGGTGGTGGTGTTGCAGGTGGTGGCATCACTGGTGAGACGATGAGTTGAAAAGTTCATTAATATTAATGAGCATCCACTCACACACCCTTCCCCTACCTGTACCTCTCCTTCGTTTCTGTTCCCAGCAGGAAATTCCCCCAGCTTCTGTCTGTGGCATTGCTAAGTGGATCTAAGTCGATCTGACTGTTCGCAACATACATATATACATATATACATACATACATACATACATACGTGCGTGCGAACATGCGTGCGTGCGAGCATGGATGTGTGCGTGCGCGCGCGTGTCCATCTCCTAAACATGCAAGTTCATTTGATCAATTTTATTGAAGATTTGAAGGGAAGAGGGAGAGAAGGAAAGAGATAAGGCGGTGCTCCAGCATGGCCACAGTCTAATGATTGAAACAAATAAAATATGAAAGACATAAATGTTATATTAGTAATTAGCGAAGTAAGAAAAATCTTATTTCGATAAAATAATATTCTGTAAAAAATTCTTTTTTTATTTTTTCTCAACCGGTGAACCGTTAAGTCCGTTGCTTTGCTGATGAAGACATAACATGAGTGAAACATGTCAGAAGTTGTGTCCCTTATTTACTGAAGCACTTCATATATTAACTATCCATTGTATAGTGCTGTTTTTGTTTTCGTCTTTTATTCTCTCGGCGCATAACAATTTCCAGTTCGTATTTTAATTCTCTCTAATTTAACCAAGTTAACTCTAATTTAACCAATGCTTTTCATGTAGACATCTCTGAGTGATTTATTCTTTAGTCATAAAATGTAAGTTAATAAGCAGCCGACCACTCAAGCACGTATATGCTCCAACAGTCATGACTTTACTACTTAAAAGAATATGGTGCGGCTTCTTAACATTTTCGGTCTTTTTTTTTTTATTTATTTACTTTATTATTTATTTACTTATTTTTCCTCATTTGTTTGTTAGTTTGCTTGTTGCTGCTTGTCGGCTCTTTATAAAGTTCTTACTCCCAAAAACTGTGTCAAAATGTACACACAAGTACACACACACACACACACATACACACTTACACACACACACATGCACATACATACATACATACATACATACATACATACATACATATATGCGTGCGCGCGTGCGTAGGTGTGTTCAGGTAAGAGAACGAGAGGTGGCTGAATATGTAATCAAAATAATCCACAATTAAAAAATAAAAAACGTCAGATACAAGAGAAGGTATATTTTATTTGGTGTTTTCTTACATATTCTTTTCTACTCTAGGCACAAGGCCCGAAATTTGGGGGGAGGGGGCCAGTCGATTAGATCGACTCCCGTACGCAACTGGTACTTAATTTATCGACCCCGAAAGGTAAAGTCGACCTCGGCGGAATTTGAACTCAGAACGTAAAGACAGACGAAATACCGCTAAGCATTTCGTCCGGCCTGCTAACGTTTCTGCCAGCTCACCGCCTCACAACTTCACCCATAGTATCATCGGAATGAGTTCCTTGTTCATGATACATTGGGTCCGAATATCTCAACAAAGTAGATGTAGGAAGGAGACGGGAAAAATTGGGGAAGGGGAAGGAGGTGCACCATTCTCTATGATTAATGAAGCAATTTTTTTGGCTAACTTGAAGTTCTTTTGCCAGTTCTCGAGTGGTTTATGTGTATCTTTCTCAATGACGGTCTTTAAATGACCGTCATCGATGACAGATGAGCGTCCACTATGCTCATGATCTTAAAGGCCTAGGTCTGCTCTGCGAAATCGTTTAAACCATTTTCGAGCTGACCACTCACTGGTCATTTCTTCACCAAATGTTTCGTTGATATCGCGAGCAATTTCAGCTGCTTTACGTCCTCTTTTGAAGTTGAATAGCAAAATTGCTCGAATATCGCACTTTGACAGTTGCATTTCAGATGATTGTAAAAAATATCAATGTTAATAAAACATTAATGTTGATTTATTGATGCATTAGGGCACGTCAATGTCTGTATTATCAGACAATCGCAAAAATATATTTAAAACAAATTCAAAACTCTGAAAAAATCCGGTACAAATTCTTCACGGTTCAAAACGTTGCTTACTTTTTACTCAACCTGATATTTGCTTTTGGAAGTTATCTATTCGATCGACTTAATCTTAGGTGATTAGTTTTAATCCGTCACCCGGTTTTCACATTACCACTTGGCTCTTTGATACCTTTAGCAGAGTTCTCTCTGGGTCAAGAATCTGGACCAGGACTCCCCTTCCTTTCTCCTTCCCTCCTCCCCGTTAGTTTCCAGTGTTCAAACAATAGGGTTTGGTATGAGGGAGTTTTGGTTGGTAATTCCGGAAGGTCAAGTGACCTTTTATGATAACACACACACACACACACACACACACACACACACACACACACACACACACATACACACACACACACACACACACACTTCTGTTTGGCTCGTCGTCATCATTGTATTTTTGTGAACTGCAAAGTACATGTTTACCTTCGACCAGCCGAGTCTCTGCGATCGGGTTTCGATTCCCATTTCATTTCAACGCTCTCAGCATACACACACACACATACACACACACAAACACACAAACACACATACACACACACACACACAGACATACGCATACAAGTGACAAATAAGGAATAACCATCACACAAACCATCACACAAACCTCACACCTATCCCTGACCGACTCCGCCGTCCGAGACGATGATGTATCCTTGATATCAGGAAATCAATAATTGACTCAAATACGACATTAACATCATTTCAACATTTATTGCCACCATATTTGGACAATTAGACCATCTGCTCTCTCTCTCTCTCTCTTTCTCTCTCTCTCTCTCTCTTCCTCTCTCTCTCTCTCTCTTCCTCTCTCTCTCTCTCTCTCTCTCTCTCTCTCTCTCTCTCAACAGTCTCTCCTTCCCCTCTGTCCATTAATTTCCCATCTCTCGCCCTCTCTCGTCTGTCCATTCTTTACGCACTCTCTTCTCTGTTTCTCTCTCTCTCGTTCTCTCTCTCTCTCTCTCTCTCTCTCTCTCTCAGCTGTCCACTATTTCCCCACTCCCCTCTCTTTTTCACTCTGTCTTTCATTCTCCCTCTCTCACTCTTTTGTTTTTCGTTCTCTCTCTCTCTCTTTCTCTCTCAACAGTCCATTCTCTTTTTTCTTTCTCTTTCACTCTCTCTCTCTCTCTCTCAACTGTCCATCCTACCCTTCTCTCTCCCCCTCTCCCTCTCCCCTCTATTCCTACAACACACACACACTCTTCCCCCCCCCACTCCCATTCCTCTCAAAACTTTTATCGCTTCACCAATCCACTTCACACACAAACAACACTTTTGTTGTTCTCCTTCTTCTTCTTCTTCTTCTTCTTCTTGCAGCTAATGTAGTTTATAGTTGTTATTGTCATTGTTGTTGTTTTCGTTATTTGTTTTGCTTTTGGTTCTTCTTGATTTGTTTGTTGTTGTTTTTTTTTTTAATTTTCTTAATATTCTTTTGTTCGTCTCGTAACTATTATTAACACCACCACCACCACCACCACCATTGTTGTCATCGCATCCAAGCTACGGCTACTTCCATCCTCACCACATTTGTTGTTGTTGTTACTACTACTACTACTACTACTACTACTACTACTACTACTACTACTACTACTACTACTACTACTACTACTACTCTCAGAATCTTCGCCAAGTCAACAACATCACAACTGTTATTCCGCATTGTTTGTCCGAATGATCACAAAAACCCTAACTTTCGTTTGTGACATGTAACAATTACACACACACACAAACATTCATATATGTGTGTGTGTGTGTGTGTGTGTGTGTGTGTGTATGTATGTATATGTATATATATATATATATATATATATATATATATATATATATATATATATATATATATATATACACACACAATATACACATATGAAGTCATGTAGATAGATAGATGGATAGATAGATAGATAGATAGATAGATAGATAGATAGATAGATAGATAGATAGATAGATCATATATTTATATTCATTACTATAATGATATATACCATTTATATGTGCGCGTGTGTCATACCGGCCATGACGAAGGGAAATAGCCCTGAAACTCGAGTCGCCTTTATATATTTATATTTATATATTTGATCCTTTATATTGAACACTCAATATTTCATCTACATTCAATACTTTCTTTCATGGTGCCATCCATTTTTATTTTATTTTATTTTATATTATATATTGTATATTATATTATATATTGTATATTCCATATTCCATATTCTATACCCCACATTGGTTCTGCAGGAATATAAATAAAACATAAAAAACAGACAGTGTTGGAACTCTTTTAAACAAAATAATATATATATATATATATATATATATATATATATATATGCATATGCATATAAATATATATATACACACAGTGGAATAGTAGTTTTAACTGCTATTTCTAAATTTCGGTGCGTGGTTAAGCAATTTTGGCTGAACCCTAATTTTAATTATGTTTATAATTATAAAACTTTTGTATAAGTTTACCGATAATGGTTTTTTTAACATACCGAACTACTTGGTAAAATTATTAACTATTAATTAATTATTAATTTTTACCCTATAACTGTAAGAATCATATATATATATATATATATATATATATATATATATATATATATATATATATATATATATATATATATATATATATATATATATATATATAATTATATATCTAAATGTGTGTATCATGAAGGTACAAGGGGGGAAAGTGAGAGAGAGGGAGAGGAAGAGGGAGAGAGAAAGGATGCGGATGGAATCAGTGTGGTTAAAAGAGAGGGCGGCAGGAGATGAAAGGGAGAAAGTTCGATATCAGTCCCCTCCTTTTGTTCCCATTTTCCAACCGCATGATTTATGGTTCGGGGTTCATCTGATCAACTATGACGTCACCACTGTCTGTAGGAAGAACCCCGTGGCTCTCATAGTAGAATTAATTAGAATGATTAATTAAAGTAGATTGACAGATTTTCTTTTATGTAGTAACGAAATAAAGAAGACAATGACACGAAAACACGGACTAGAGTTTCGATGGAATCTCTTGAAATAGCAGCTAAATACTCCTCAAATTAAACTACCATAGGTGCAGGCGTGGCTGTGTGGTAAGAAGTTTGCTTCTCAAATGTATTGTTCCTGGTTCAGTCATATTGTGTGACACATTGGCCTCGGGCCGACCAAGGCATCGTGAGTGGGTTTGGTAGGCGGAAACTGAAAGAATCCCTTCGTAAATATACGTATATATCTGTGTGTGTGTGTGTTTGTGTGTGTGTGTGTGTGTGTGTGTGTGTGTGTGTGTGTGTGTGTGTGTGTGTTTGTTTGTTTGTCCCCAAATAACCGCTTGACAACCGGTGTTGGTGTGGTTTCGTGGGTCGATACAAATCTTGTGGCTTGGGACGGTCATTCCACCAATGATAATAATAATAATAATAATAATAATAATAATAATAATAATAATAATAATAATAATAATAATAATAATAAACACGCACTGGTTCAATTTCACTTCTTTATTGCTAGTCAATTAGTAAAGTATCTAACCTACTAAATAATCGATTGTTTGTTTAATGTGCTGTTTAAATAAATCAATCTGTTGTTTGGTAGTTATAGTCCTTTCGTCGCTATTCGCAATCTCTTTTATGACAGTCTCTCTCTCTCTCTATATATATATATATATAGATTCAAGGTTGAATATGGTACTTATGCGTAGGCACCCGAATATCGTATCCCAAAAGGATAGGTGATCAAAATCAAAAAATAAGCAACACGGATTTCAAAGGTGATTGCAGTACGCACGTTTCATGCTACTCCAATTTATTTAAGTAATGCGAGCATTACATTAAATGCAATATGAAGAGCAATCTTCAGCTGCACGAAAATGCAGAAAATTACTGTAGAAAAGACATATTATAAATGTGGCAACATTTCAAATCCAAGTGGGAGAGAGAATACATAAAAATATATATATATATCTTCAAGGTCTGTTAAATCAAGCCAACACCATAAACACTACTGACCATACCCTTTAATATCATTAGTAATCATTTAGCTCCAGTTAATATCTAATAAAGATGACTTGTGATCAAAGACACTCTAGCCGTGACCACCCCATAACTTTGATGAATACTTAAGACGATGTTATTTAAGCATCATTAAAAATTGATTAATGTGATTTGAGAGAGATTTGGGTGCCCTCTTCTGGCACCCTGATTAAACGCATCGAAGTTCCCCCCTTACCTCGGGTGCGGCGTAATATTTCATACAGTTGACTATAACATTTAGTTAACCTAGGATAACGACTTAAAACATTTATGCATGTTATATCATAGTTTAACTCTAATTAACCTAGGATAACGACATTTTAACATCTGTATATGATATTTCATATGGTTAGCTCTGACTTTTAGTTAACCGAGGGTAACGTTATTATAACATGTATACGTGATATTTCAAACGCTTAATCATATGTTAACCTTGGGTAACTCTTTAGTTAACCTAATATAACGTTGTTATAACGTTTATTATGTACGAGTGTTGACTTACACAACAGGCTTTCACCCAACCACGGCGGAGTCAGTGGAGCTGAAATTATTTCTGGGTGGAATTAGTTAAGTGTTGAAATTCAGATGGAAGTTTTGATCAGTCGTCGATGAATAAAATCTTGCAGTCAGTTTACTATTTTTGAGCTCGTTCTTGTCGCCGACATAATTGTTGTTGTTGTTGTCTCTATTGGCTCATTTGCAGTTGTTGACAACTATTATTAACACTTGGTAAAGCAGCAGCTGTTTGCTTATCAGTGT